>NC_034416.1:5012359-5136827 GCF_002078875.1 Numida meleagris
AGACCCACAGAGAGGGCTGTCTGTCCTTTCCCTGTGTAGATGTGTATGTAAGGAGCCCAGGCTCTGAAAGCTGCACGCCTGAAGTTACGCCTGTGAAAATGCCTTCAGGCACCCAACCTGCACGCATGCATCATTTATTTTTTTGCATGGATGAGTAGTTTCAACACCTCTGGTGTTTGCCAAAGAATCGAAGCATTAAAAATTAAAACAAACTGACTACTCTCATCCCCCAGCAAAACAGCATGGACACGTGTCATCCCTCAGCTCTGCGGTTGCAAGCACCAACAATCCTCCACTGGTCTTAGAAGCAAAGACTAGCAGTCCAAAGAGACATATCAAAAGTAGAACAATTAAAAGTTTTTAAAAATGGCATTTAAATGCCTCCAGCCTCAAACGAAAAATTCCTTACAGTAATCAGTAGGTGTCATGTCCCTCCAAATCTGCAGTTTTCTACATGGAAAGCTGTTGCCCACTGGAAACCAAATATCCTAAGATACCACCAAATACCATAAGGTACCACCAGCGCATCAGCATTTCAGAGTAAGCCTCATTCAAAGATTTACCTTTCTGTGCTGAAAGTCTTTGAGGTTTTTAAAACCATGGATGGATTAATAAAATCGACCAAGGATGAGGAAGGACTAAAATAGCTCTTTTTTTCTGAAGCCAATGGCAAAAATCAAACCAATTAAAATCACGATCCGAGTCAGTTTTAGCCTATTGTTAGTACCTCGGGCAAAATACTGCTAGAGCAGAATTGCAGTTGGTTTCCAATTTAACTGTCAGTACAAAGAGGGAATGGGCTGGAAGAGATGGAGAAAGGCATTAATAGTTCCAGAACCAAAGACAAGAGAGCTTGGTCCGCACCCTGGGCACAGGATTTTCATCAATTTCACATGTCTATCTGAAGGCAAGCCTTGCCCAGAGCAAGAATAAAACCAGGAGGCAAATGGAAAAATGTGAAAAGAAGTAAAGGAAATAAAGTTGCGTGGACACATGCAATAAATAATTTTTTTTAAAACAGCAGTTAAAACTAAATCTTCTCAGGAGAAACTATTTCAGTGAACATGTGACAAAAGCACCTTGCATAGAGTGCTACAGAGAGCTTTTGCTTGGAAAGTGAGTCCTCAAACAGAGAGGGCACACTGCAAGTAACAGCACCAAGTGGAAATATCCCAGTAGGTTGGTTGGTGCCATGCTGAGCCATGGGCTGCGCCTACCAAGGGCATCCTGTGCATCTGTATGCCACCTGTGATACCAGATTGCATCAGGTGCCTTCATCCAGGACGATAAAGATGAAGTCAATGCGACAACAGCAATATTTGCAAGGAGCTGAAAGAGAGAAGCGCAATAACTACATCAATACCAAGAAATTAATTTTGCCCAAGGCGGTGCACTTATTTTACAAGTTACCTTGCAACAAGAGCAGCGTGGCACTCCCACCAACAGCACAGATACATCGGCCGCGGGGCACTGTGCCAGCCAGGTTGGACCACCAGGTAACAGACAAAAATCACACCGCACGATGCTGTTCTGAACACCCTGACAAGAACACTCCACATCTAAAAAACCCCAAACAGACACCAAGAGCAGAAAAAAAATAAATCCCAACAGGACAGAAACTAAAAATAAGACCTAGCAGTGCTGCTTTTTATCAGCTCTTTCTCCAGGCCTGGCAGGAAAATGCTTGCAGCCAGCAGTCATTCTAGATTTGTGATCACAGGCAACTCAACTCATCAATTCCCAATAGTTTGCATGCAACTTGAGCAAAAACGTTATTTTCCTGGGAAGGAAGAGTAAGGTTGGGAAGTTATTATAACACTAAAAGTACGACGGAGTGATGAACTGGAAGGCTGGTCCTTACCAGAGGCCAGTATTCCTGCCTCTCCTCCTGGCAATGTGCCCGTCCCCAGTTTGCTTTCCTCTCCAGTGCTTTTGGCTGATCAGAAGTAGGTCCTTATGATGTATGAGGCCCTTCCAAGAGCACCCGAAGGATTTACGAGTTTGTCATCCCATCTCAACTTGTGGACAGCATCCCACAGAAACAGAAAAACTGAGGGAAAAAAGGATCTATTTCCAGAGGTGGCCAAGGTGTAGGAAAGAATTAGCACACCCTATCAGCCTACTGAAAGAGGTGGGCAACTGCAAGTCTTTGCGGTTTGAGATACCCTTCACACGCACCCCGAAACTCTTCCAGATGAAGGGAAGAGAATCAAGGCAAGACCCAATTCCTGCGGGACAGGCTGTAAAGAGACCAACCTGAGTAAAGCAAAGAGGCATCGAGCACCACTGCACCCAGCAAACAGCCCATCCACACAGAAGGCGGGAACTCAGCTACCACCACACCACCTTAAAAAAGCACTCTGTAACGTTTCAGTCTTCTACTTTAAAATCTGTTCCACACCTTTCTCATTTGCCTGCATGTCCTGATCAATTAGTTTACGTCAAAGCCTTGTTACACGCACGGAGTTTTAATTGATTTACTCAAGTCAGTGAGCAAGGAATAATTACATCTTGGAAAATAATGCTGGGCAGAGTAGGGCAGCCTGCTTCGATGCTGTGAGACTTCAAAGTTCAAAACAAAGGCAGATCTGGTTTCATCCCACACTTTAATTGTAAGCTTTCAACTGCGTGGTGCTCTGAGACGCTGCATTAGCTGGGCCTAATCAGCGGCCAGCCCACTGATGTGTCATATCAGGGCAGCCAGGGTATTAAGCCTACAAGCACAGTCATGTTTCATACAAAGATATTGTTTATCTGGCAATAAACTTACGCTCATCAAAGAAGCATTAGCTTCAATTTATAAAGCATGAGGCATTCTCTCTACGTGGTAAAACAGAAAGACATCCATAGCAATACTGCAAATCTGAATGCCAATTAGAAAATGCTCATGGGACCAAGAGATCCATAACTCATGGAGGTATTAGATGGAGGGTCAAAATTTGACAGCGCCGTCTATTAAACACTCCATTCCCACCGCAGATATCAAGGTGTTAACCATCTTTCAAGACCTTTGAGTCAAACCTTATGCTTGCAATGAAGGTAAAACATAATTAAGGAAAAGGTAAACATAAAGAGAGTGAAGGAGACTGATTGACCCTTGGTACCATAATTCCCAAAGCTGAATTCTGAAGCACAAACTACCATTACAGAATGGAACTAACGGAGAAGCAAAGAAGCAGCAGCTCCCTCCGAGGTCACCCAGGATCACACCTTGCAAGACTGCATGCCATACTGTGTCCACGCATCTCCCAGACCTTCTTTGACGATGCAAACTAAACACAGGTTTCTGCTACCTTTTATTCACCAACCGTTTTGTGCTGAGATCAAGTCTCAGGAGCAAGATTTATTTGTCTTACATACTTCACTCTCAATTAAAATCATGGGAACTACCACGGCAATTTGTCCTACACACAAATTCCACACCGCAGCATCAAGCCTCTTCACAAAATACACAGTTTGCTCTAGCTGTCTTCAGGTTTATTCTAAAGCACAACATCAATTCAACACAACGGCACTACACTTTCAGAAGAAAAAAAAAGAGAAAGACTCCACATTTGAAATATTCATCCTTCATTCAGCACCACAGCGGTCAGCACCATGAAATGCTGAGCACGTCACGCTCCTACCGAGGATATTACTCAGCAAGACCAATACTGAGCAGCACAAACCGCGTTTCAATCTAACCTGACAAGGCACTGCTGGATCAAGTGCTGTTCTTCATGAGGAGTCACCCAAATAAACAGAGAGCAGCTCTCCAACTCTCACTGCAGAGTTCAAACGCGTGCCCTATGCGCAGCTGAAGTGCAGATGTTTAAAGCTCTCATCAGTCATCAGAGATCCTAGTGAAGGGGCCATGGAGCTTTAGGAAAAGACGTATAAAAGAACCAGGTAAATATTTTGTTCCAAGGGTAATAATTTGCTGAGGAATTAACAGAAGCAATTTTAATCATTTTAGGAAAGAAAAGTAATGCACTGTAATCTCCTTCCAGTGATGGAGGGCCAACCTTGACGAGCAGCTTGCTCACACAGGTTTCAGTGAGTGGGATGAAAGTGTGCTAGGTTTTGTTGATGGCTTGCATAAGCCTTTTGTCACTCCTTCCATCCCTCTCATGCAGTCTCTCACTCCTTCTGAAATACATTTAATGTAAGAATTGGTGATAGTGGGAACATGACAGGAAATACGATGCTCACTGATACAGGGCCCAACCCGAGCGCTAAGTGGTCTCAGGTAAATGAAAAGTAGAGCTGCTCAGCACCTCATGTGACAGGGTGACAGTGGGTTTGGCTTTCTCCAGGTGTTTTAGGCTGTCAAACCTGTGCGCCTGGTATAAAAACACAGCCTGGTGTTATTGCTCCAAAGACAGGTCTCTCCAGGATTATTCAATAATACTACAGAAGATAACCCTGTCTATGTCATTACAAAACACAAACGCCAAAGTTCTCTTTCAAGTTGCTTTTATCAGCGAAGTCAAGATTTGGCAGCTAAATCCCAAGCAATCACACCTGATAATCAAGTCAGCTAGGAGAACATTGCAAATTCAATGGAAACGCGTGCACCAGGCTACACCAGCAAATGTACTCATCCTCTGTGACAGAGCTCCCCAGTGCAAAATGCAAGGAGTACTTCCAAACTTCACTTCTGTGAGGCTCAGGGCTGGCTGGGTCTGATGAAACATGCTAGCTTCCATAGGCCTGGGCGTTAGGGTCAGCATTTGCCTCAACCTGGTGCAGGTCCAGGTGAGATTTATTGATTGATTTAATTAAAATGGTAAATGGGAGCCAACCTCTCAATCATAGAAGGAACATGATTTGAAGACTTCACTTAAACAAGCATTTTTGCGGTTGGATATTTGAACATACAAGGCACAGATTTTAGGCACCGCAAAGGTAATTCCTGTTTAGCGCACTGAAGAGGTGAAAAATCACACTAGCTGACATCAGGTTTGTTTGGATCCACAAGCTTTGACTGAGTGGATCACTACACACAACACAGCTGGATCTCCCTTTGTTTTTAAAGTAACTACTGCTTTGATTCTTCGAAAGTTTGAGTTTTAAATCTGTAAAGCTGGTTCTGTAAGTACAGATCAGGAGCCCAGCCTCTCCTTGCCTCCTTCCAGTCCAGATGCCTTCTTACAATCTGCAAAACACCCCTCTGATAAAAAACGGGGCAATCAACTCGGTGCATTAACCCCGCATGCAAAGGTATTTATCTGCTCAATATGCACAGCTGCTTCAGTAGGGCAAATGGTTTTGCTAACAGCGATGACGAAGACTTTTTGTCCTTTTATGAAAAGCTCTGGAACTGCAACAGATTCACAAGGCACTTTTCCTCCTTGGGCCTTTCTGTCTCCATTTCTGCGTCACCAGTGACCTCATCTCCCCCTGACCCCAGCTTCACCAAAGCCTTTCCTATCGCTCGTGCCCTTCCAAAGCTAACTCCATCTCTTCTTTTAGGGTCTTCATAAATCCATACCCTACGGTGAAAAAATACATAGTTGGGCTATTATTACAGTCCTGGAAACAGTGATAAATTATGCCCATAATATCCCCTCTTCCATTACATTTTTCAGCTTCCTCGTGCTCCCCAGAGCCTTTTATAAGCTAATTTTCTGACATTCAACGTTTTGCAGGATTTGCTTTCTCCTGCCACTCCATCACACTTTCTCCCCTTTGCGTTCTCATCCCTGTGTCTTATTCCTCCTGCAAATCTCAAAGCAAAGTTGAGATGTAAGTAGGTGTAGGATGTAAGTTCATCCTACACCATACAATGTGCACTGAAATAAAAACAATATTCCTCCAATCCAAAAGGCACCTATACAAAACCTCCCCGCCTCGCTTCTCATCCTCCTGCTATCCTCCGCACCACTGACTTACAGAAGAAACTGAATTAACCGTTATATTCTAAAATCTATTCCTAACATTGACCAGAAAGAAATCAGTTCAGCACTTCCAAACATTCCAAACGATCCCAGCTCTGACCGGAGGGCTTCTCGGGCTGAGGGTGGAACAAGGATGCAGGTTGAGCTCAGATCCTGTTCCTCTAAATAATTCTGGCCTGCCTCTTCTCCCTGAGCAGCTTCAAAGTTTTATTTCCTCTGGGGGAACAAATACAAATGTTTAAACTCCGAAAGTTACGTTGAGACAGAATGGACAATTTTCACATCTTGGCATAATTCTGCTTTCCTCTACACTCACTGCTGCCATGTCATTTAAGCATCCTAAACAGGAAAATCTACTCACTGAACTATGAGAAGTACGTACAGTTTTATGTTCCTCCCATCTTCTACGTTGTTCCCTCCTTTCTGCTTGTACATGAGTTCCAGCACAAGCATGCACAAAGCTTCACTCCTCTCCACCTCCTACTCCTCGGGTACCCTGTATGAAAAGCCTGTTATTTAAGCCAGCTCGTTACTCCCAACACAACAGAAACCATTTGAGAGAAATTCCTCCCTACACTCTTACAAAAACAAAGCTGGAAAGCTGATCTATTCACTGTTACTTTGCAAGAAACCCCCTCCAGCCAAAGAAAGAGAAGGGTGCAGCTCCCCAGCGACAACCAACCACAAGCCTGTAAGTTCAACAGGCCTAATACTCAACCATTAAAATGCCAAAAACAGATTAATGGTTTATAGCCCTCTCCAGACAGGAGGCATCCCGGGGACGGGTTACACCTCATCCATGAAATCTCAGCTTCTGGGACTGGCTTTAGTCTTCCTGCTGCAGTAGCCTTTCTTTTAGGTGAACAAGAGACTTGCTATTTAACTCCCTTTGACTTATTTCACTCATTAAACCCCTCTCCCTGATTTCCAAAAGTCCTTTTTGTTTTTTTCAGGAAGCAAACAGAGGTCATAGGAAAAACAGAAAAGAGCAGCAGCAAAGCGAAGTCCCTCTAGTTCTCCTTGGCCGATCACTTGAAAACAGCTAGCTATTTTTGGCAGGCTCTGAACATTCAGTCACTGGTACGCAAGATGAGAAGCGAACGTAAGTAGAGCACGTGGCAAATAAACCTGCACTGACTGTGCATCAGGAGGGAGGCAGAGACTTTTCTCCTGCTTAAGATCAGAAGAAGCGCTGCTTCAACATCTGCAGCGGAGGAGCACCTGCTCTGTGCCATGTTCTCACACTGTTAAAAATTACAATTCCCCTATGACACACGGACAGCTGTAACTGCCACTGATTCAACCCCAAAACACCACCACAGCTTTATTTCACTGGGAAAAAGGCTTCCATGCTCCAGGTATTCCAGCCCTGCACCCCACAAATGTGGCGCTGGCTTGCCGTGGCAATTGCCTCCATCAGAGCTTTTCATCCTCTTGCAGCACTCGGAGGAACAAAGCATAAGTGACAGCAGTTTGGAGCACCGTGTGTAATTACAATTAAAAAATTTCACGTTCTCAAGGCAGGACTGGAGCACAGCTTGAGCAGATTGCGAGTGCAAGAGCAACATAAGAAATTCATACATCTACCCAACAGAAAAGACAGTTGTATGGAAATTTCTAGCTGGCACAGAATCCAAAGAAAAAACATTTCCTGCGTAAGCAAATTGACAGCACACTGACAACATGGGGAAGTCCAGCCTGAGCCACAGAATATTCCCATGATTTCAAAGCACTGTGTGACTGAGAGCAGAGCAGGATGGAGAGCACTGACAACTGCTCTCTGCTGTTCCTCTCCTGGTTTCCTTTCTGACCCTCTCATTATCTTCTCATTATATCTTTCTTCCTTTATGCAGATGTCCTGCACTTTTTCCCTTCACTTAGTGGAAGTCAGAAATACTTTCAAAACATCACCTCCAATGTAAGAGGAAAAACTCCAGAGATTCAATACACAAAATTAATAGAAGAATGGAAGAAAAAAAAAATCAATGCTTGTTACCAACTGACCACTTATATTTGCAAATACAGGCTGCAGTCATGGGGGAAATTGTTCAGAACACCTAAACTTCTGTAATTAAACCAGGTGTATGGTTAATATCCAGATGAACCTCATGGAACTGCAGGGTTCCCAGCAACCACCACCCGAGGAGCTGAAGTCCTTGTTTGTCACCATCCAACTCGGCTTTAACTGGCAACAAGTTACATTAACTTTCCAAGTCTTTCGCCCGTGACAGGCATTGGTAAGTGATCTCCCTTGGTTTCTATCATCTCAGCCCTCAAGCTTTTCCATCTCCTTTTCTTCCCATCCAGCAGAGGTGGTTGGGAGCCCACCCAGCCAAGGTCACCCCACTGCACAGTGTTCTGCGGAACTGGAAGGTTAGAAGGGTAATCCCATGGTAGAAAGGTAATCCCATGGATACTATCTCTACTGCTGATATAAATCAGCATCCCCTCTGCCAGCCTTGGTTGTTAAAGCTTACACAAACGTGGAGGCAGTTCAACAGTGCCACTGAATTCCCCGTGTTGGTGACTACAAACGACGTACAGAGATGAAGCAGTCACTGCACAAAAGCCAGCAAATGCGCACAGATACTCGCATCAGATGAGCATTACGTGATGCACAAGTTTGATCTGATCCCCCTAAAGCAAACCAAATTTGTCCTAAAGCCGTCAACAACTTACAGCACACGTATCAAAAATACCAAGTACAGGTTAAACAGTTCATTCCTAATGCAACTGACAAAGTTACACCGAGCCTCAGCTGAAAATCACCCAGAGATTACTTGGGCCACGGAGCAATCTCTATAAATACACCTTCATTTTAGCTGCAGTCACAACGGCGGCATCAAAGGTAATGAACCACCACTAGTTTGAATTTAGCTGATCTTGAGCAGCGCGTGCATGATGCATCGCAGACCGGCGCTATTTCAGGAGCATCTCCTCTTCCCACTTCAGTTCAGTCCCTCCGCTCCCTCCCACCTCAGGAGGATGCTCTAATTATTCAGGCAACGCAAGCAGCGTTCAGCCCGTGCCAGCCCTTCCTTGCTTTAGCACTGACCTTGCCTCACACATCACTCTCACAAAACTAATTAAGTGAAGAGCAGTCTCGCTTTACACTCTTCGCAAAAAGAACTGAATTGTTACCTGCCTGAGGGTGCAATTCAAATTATTTTCAGCTTCATTTCTCCCAGCAAAACAATACAAATATTGAGCAAGGAACCAGACCAAACAACAATGAAGCCCTTAATGTGTGTCACCAGCAGAAATAAAGAAAACAGGAAAAAAAAAAAGTAACCAAGATACTCCTTTAGTTATTTCATTTTGGGTTTTTTATGGATGTATTTTTGTGAAAGCTTGACCAAGACGCATGTTTGGGAGCAGCAGGGCATCGTTTTAGGACAACAGACTTAGCTGATGCAAGAGAAACAACACTTGGGGCACACAGACCCTACAGCCAGGCTCGGCTAAAAGGGACCCAGGTGTCTGGGAAAGCTTCAGTCCCACAGAACAGACATGGAATTGCTGAATCCCTAAATACATCCGCAGCCAACTGTACGCATCACAAGCGCCTCTAATCTCAGGGCAATCAGTGGAGCAATTCCTCTCCGCTGTACATAACCCACAAACACAGAGATCCCGGTCTGAAAATACTTGGCTGTGGGTTCTTTAGGACGGGAAAATCTTCCTCCCAGATTTACAGGCGTTTTGTTTGCACACAGGCTGGGCCACACATTTCAACGCACAGAGGATTTTATGAAAGCCTCTGCTCGCTGCCTGCAGGAAGAGACTGAGGAACAGGATTTGCCACATCTTTGCTCCTGAGGAAGTGGCTCATACAGACTTATACAGCTCTGGAGCCATCTCCTTCCCTCAACACACTACAGCAATAACACACAATGAGGAACAGAAGAAGAAAATTAACATTAATTTGACCCAAGACTGCACTACAGCACTAAATTCCCAAAGCGTAGGGGTAAGACCAATGCCTTGCAGGAAATCACAGTAAAAATGGCACAAATACGTTTAATGACAAGTCTCCAGCATCCTGTGGGTGGCCACAGACCAGAGAAGCCAGAAATCTGAGCCATACAAATCTGTATGGATCTGCTGTGGGTGCTGCTACCCACCTCTCGCCGCCCCCCGTGATGCCCCATGGGGCTCCCCATCACCCTGCCTTCATCTGCCCGGGTGTTCTTCCTTTGAAGATGGGATTTTACATCCACCAAGAGGCAACTATTATTAAATCAGCCTCTAGAAGACAAAAAAAAAGTCTATCTATTACTACCTCCAGGACCAGACAAGCACTTTGCCATGGAGTGACAGATGTATGAGAACTGACAATATCACAAACCCCAAGGCTTGGAGCTTGTGCCTGAAAGCGTTGCCTTACTGTGGATTTCTTCAGCTAACACTGAAATCAGTTAGAAAGCAACGGCAGGAACTTCCTCCTCTCAAAAGCAGTGTCCGCTTTCTAATTGCTGGTGTTTCACCAACAGATGTCAGGGAACACCGTCTTGGGACTTAGAGGGAAGGATGATACCTTTTACAAAAGTTACAAAGAGTTTGGAGAACCAAAAGCAGTTAAAGATAATGAGTCATAACAGGAGGTAGTTACTGTAAATATTCCAAGCATGGGCACATTAACAACCACCCACTAATCAGAGGCAATGCCACGGGCAGACACTGAGAACTCCCACTGGTGTCACTGGGAATTTTGAATGGACCAGGACCTCAGCCAAGAGCTGAGTATCTATTGTAACCCGCAGTGTTAATATCCAGGATGGGGTGGGTCGCACTTCAGATTTTGGCTGTCACTTCCCAGTGGGCGATGCAGGCATCTATTCAAAGAGGATCTGCAATCTCAGATTTCAGACAGGACACGCAGAAATTTCTTCATGATGGGAAGCAAACAAGTTAAAACCACTGAGTTTAACTACTCATTCCTCAGCACCGTTAAGTGCTGACCACACCAACACAAGTTCTGATGCAGAGGGCAAAGCTCTGCCCAAACAGAGGCTCCAGTTCACAGGTCAGACTGTGGCTGCTAAGTGCTGTCGTTTTTTTGGTGGTGGTTTTGGTCTGGGATGCAAAAGCACTGGCAGCCCCACTTTTGCTAAAGAGCTGCTCCAGGAGCTGCTGGCCTCCCACCAATGCCGTGCTCCCTTCCCCCTTCCCGCACCACCCTGCACTTGCTGCTAATTTTGATTCCGTGGCCTCAGACCAAGACGTGGTCAGCTTACACGTCGCCTCCGTGCCGCTCTTCTTCAGCCCCTCAAGTAAGTTGCTTTCCCATGATTCAGTACTATAGAAATATAACTGTTGAGATCAGCTTCTTTATTTCTGTCAGCTTTTCTACAGACCTTTCAATCACAAGCTGCATTATACTACGTTCCCATAAAGCCAGGAAAAGCAGTAATAGATATGTCAAAATTCTGACTTCTATTTTTCCTGCCAGGTGATTTCTTTAAGTGCTTTGTTTTCTCCTGTCACTAAATTAGAACAGTACCTGTATTTCCAAAGTCTTCACCCTTACTGTCACTATTTCAATAGGCTCTTCTCACATTAGAGCTATCAGCTCGGAAAATACTCCTCCCATTCTGCTTTCTGGAGAAGAAAATACAGTCTGTATTTTGTCACTGCTTCTGGCTGAGGTTATCAGACTTCTGGGCAAAGCCACCCAACTTCCTCGCAGTGACAGAGAAGTGACTGGAAGGGACCTGCTCGTGTCTGCCCTGACAGGGGAAGACGATAGCACATAATCCAATTGGCGAAAAGAAAGCCAAATGCAGATGAATCCATACCTCAGATTTAGTTTCAGATTCTCTCCGCCGTCCCTTGGCTTTTCTTGGAGGAGCCACACCAATTGCAAAACAGCCTCTGGAAAGAGTTTGGCTGCAACGCCGGGCAGCACGAGCTCTTTACGGCCCAGATCCAAAGCCCAAAGAGCACTGCAGCGTCTCGGCTCACTCACCAGTGCCCTACATTCTCCTGCTGCTCCGTGCTTCTCACCAAAACAAGAGGTTAACAAAATTTCACTCAAAACGCGTCACGTTGATACATCCCCACACACAGCGCTGGGGACACTGGATGTGCTGCTCTCGAACTGCAAAGCAAAAGGTTTTTGGGGGGAGATTTGGGGATAGTTCCCCTGCTGGCCCCAGGGCAGCTCCGCATAGCAGCTCCACAGCTCAGAAGGAACGTGCATGGACAGGTGGGCGTCCCCGGCTGCAGAGTGTTAACCCATAAACTGTATGGAGATTGGGAGAGCTAACTCTTGAACGTCCACGGGCAGCTGTGACAGCTGCCAGGTTTGGAGCAGAAAAGTCCTCACGGGATTTTCCAGGCAGGACTGAGAACGTCTGAAGAGAGAACTTGCTGCGCCTACTGGTTTTAAGAGAAAAAATGCCACAAGAGCTATTTGTTGAAAGCAGGTTTTGGTACTTCTGTCACGCTGCACAACCCCCTGAAGCCACCACGGGCTCTGTGCGACATAATCCCACTGAAAACACCCAGGGCGAGAAGTTACTTCTCGCACCTTAGTGCTATTTTCTACTAAAATGCACAGCCCCTCGGGGCCCTGCGGGGATCAGGCTCTTCCACACAGCCCCATCCAAAAGCAGGTGGTAGCAAATGCCACTCAACAGCTGGCAGGAAGCAGCTCCTCGTTTCAGGGCACAGCGTGGCCCTCTAAGTTGGGCAGACCCACAGCCCCAGCCTGAGCTCCTTGAGGGAGGAAGGCCCACACTGCTCCCACTAACAAAGCACTCCACGTCTACCGTGCAAACCTAGCCCTGGAGACCCACGTTGACAGCAGGTATCAAAATCACCTTGTGTATCTCGCAAGATAACTTGATAATAACTCCTCCTGAGTTATCTAAAGCAAGTCTCTACTCCGTGGCGACTGAGAAAGTTTTTCTTGCTGCCTCCAAAGGAGCACATCCATCTCCCGCAAGCAGCGTATCAGCACCAAGAGTTTTTCTGAGCATCCTCAGGATACGCACCTCCTGCCACCGCAGCTATCACAGCCCTGCGTGTCTCGCTCCTTGCTGCCTCATGAGCAGCAGATACAACTGCCTGAGCCCCAGCGCCTGGAAACACGTGTGTCACAAGAGCTGCACACGGGCAATTTCGAACACGAAGCTGTCAGTACGACTTGCGATCGCAGCACAGAATAGGGGATGTAAGTTAAAGAACAAGTTGTCACCCAAGTATGGCAAATCCTTTGCCTGCTGGACTGTAACAGCTCTAAATCATGCAAAATAATTCCTCAGAAATGCAGGAATCTTTTGTTCTGTGTTAGGCGATAAATTATTTAAAGGGCATTTTGGTGAAGAAGGCCAACATTAAAAAAAAAAAAAAAACAGCTACTCAACATCAAAGAAAGTAATAAACAGATTTTTTAAAAATGGAAGGTTTTTGCAATGTATCTGAGTGGTGGGCTTTGGTATTTTTATGCATTAAAAAAGGAAAAGTCTGGTGAAAATAAATACCCGGGGTCTTAACAAGATGGAGCTGAAGGAGCAAGATAGGGTTAAAAAAGTATACAAAACGCCAGGTGTTAGACACCAACTTCCAAAATCAAGAAACTTAGAAGCTTGTTGGTTTTTTTTTTAAGAGAAAAAAAATTAAAAAAAAATAAAAAGAACGGAAAGGATGGATTGCTTGGGTTTGGCCGCCCAGACTGCAAGAAAGTAAACGACGGCAGCGTCCCTCTGATGAAAAGGAAGAAGTGAGGAACCGCTGCTTTCCCTCACGCCAAGAGCGTGCCCTTCGCCGGGCTGTCCCAGCAGCAGCAGCCTGCCACGCCGCCACGCACGAACCTCCCAGCACTCGGGGGAAAGAACTACTCCAGGAATGCCCCCCCCCTCCGCACACACGCACTGCCCCAAGCGCACTCCCACGGCCCTGAGCGCTGCAGCGCCGCGGGGGCTGCGGGGCAGAGCCACCTGTGCGTGCCCCCCCGGAGCGGGGCACCCCCGCTAAAGGGAGGGAGAGGGGGGGTCCGCATGCAGCCCTCGCCCCCCGTCTCCATGGCGATCTCCCAGCACGGTTTGCGGGGAGGGATTGGGGGGGAGGGGGGGCAAGCACTTTCGTGCCGCATTGAGCCGGGCCGCCCCCCCCCCCCATCTCAGTGCCCCGCACGCCGGGCACCGCTCCCTCATCCATGCTACGAGCGAGGGTGGGGGTCCCCCAAAGTACGGACTTGCAGCCGGAGCCGTGCCCCCCTCCCGGCGGTAAGGTCGGGCTGTCCGCGGTCGGGCCGGGGAACATGCTGGGGAGCGGAGCGGCTGCGCCTGCCTTACCCTTGGAAGCATCTTTCTCTTCTTTGGGCTTGATCACCTTCCCGCTCATAGACCCCAGCTTGGGTGGGAAAATCCCCGGGAGCTTCGCGGATTCCGGCTGGACCCAGAGAAACCTCGGGGGGGGGGCAGCGTGCGTGCAGGAGGGGGGATCCTCTCTACGCCGAAAAGGCAGAAATCACACGGACGGAAAGGGAGGTGGAGAGAGAGAGCGAGAGGGAAAAAAAAAAAAAAAAAGACAATAATAATAGGAAGAGAGGAGGCGGCGAGCTGTGAGCTGCCCGCTCCCCGGCGCGGTGCCGCCGCGGTGCTGCGGGAGCGGAGCGGGCGCTGAGCGGGGGGCTCCGGCAGCCGCAGCACCGAGCCCCTGCGCCGCTCGCCGTGCCGGAGACAAAAGCGATTTTCCCTGTGTGTGTCTGCCTGGCCCCGGCCCCCTCCTCCCCCCGCCTCTCTCCGGCTCTGCCTCCCCTCCCCAGGGCCAGGGAAGCGCAGCCGGTCCTGGGAGTGCCACCGACCAGGGAAAGGGGGGCAGCGGGTGCTGAGGGGGTGTGTGCGTGAGCGGGGGGGGGGAGCGCCTGGGTGGTTTGCTTGGGTGTGTTGGTTTTTCGGTCGGGTTTTTTCCTCGCATCCTCCCCTAACAATAATGGGATGGAGCAGCAGAGCTGCAGCCGCGGATGGGTGGAGGAGGAGGACGCGAGCGTTCGGCACTGCAGAAGAGGCGGCAGGTTTACAGCAAGGAGCCGGAGCTGCCCCCCTCTGACCCCCTCGGTCCCAGCACTCTCTCCCCATTTCCCAGCCCGAGCCAGAGTACTCAGTGGGGGAGGGTGGGCGAACAAGGCGCATCCCTCCAGCTCCGGGACGGTGCCCCGGCGCCAGGGGGGTAAGAGTGACACAGAGCCGGCCCCCACCATTGGGGAGCCGCTCTCAACCCACATCCCACCAAGGGGAGGCTCCGAGCCGCAGCCCGACAGCCTGTTGCTGTTCAAAGGGGAGCGAAAAGCCAGGAGAGGGCGACGAGGGACGGGGGGGAGGGTGAGCTGGAGGGAAAAGGGGTCCCGCTCCTCGCTCTCCTCCTCGCTGCTCCTTTCCGAGAGGAGCAAGGGACCCTCGACAGCAGCCGAACCTCCTCTCACTGCAGTGAAAAAAGGGCTTCTCCCCCTGCCCCGTTCTCTCCGGGGGGGTGGGGCAAAGCTTCCTTGGAGCGGGGCTCCAGATCTCGCACCCTGTGCCCCACGGGGAGGGCGGCCGGTGGAAACCCGATGCAGCCCCCGGGAGCCTGGCCCTGCTCGGCAGCGCCCGAAATAAAGCGCTGGGAAGGCAGAGCCGCGAAATGCCCAGGGCAGCCTGACACGTCCCCGCTTCTCTTACAGAGCGCTCCTGGCGAAACCAGCGGGGAGACGAGGCAGAGCCCAGCAAGGCCCGGGGCGAGGCAGCGCGCTGAGGGCAGGGCGCTCCCCACCTACTCCGCCCCGACGGCAGGAGAAGCGATCCGCCCGCAAGCGCAGCCCCGTGCGGGGGTCTCCAGCCCGGGCTGCGGCACCAACAGGGCTGCGCGGCCGCTATTTTTAGAGGCGAATTCCTTCCCCTTCACCCTCCCTTCGCTCCAACCCAGCGCCGGGGACAGCTGAGAGCAGATCGCCTTACGGCGGGGCCGGCCCTGCCCCTGGCCCCAGCACGGAGCGGCCCGCCCGCAGGGCAGCACCTGGGGAAGGCGGTGCTGAGCCCCACAGCTCCAACCCCGCCTCCTGCAGGTGGTGCTGGGCCAGGTGTGACGGCAGAACCGGGCTGTGAACACGGAAATCAGGGCTGTGGGAGCTGAGGCTGTAGAGTCAGGAGCAAACCTGCCACGTTTATGCTCACGCTGATTACTTTTCCCTAAGTTATACACAAAGCACAAAACGGAACCCTTGGGCAGCGCACCTCCAGCCCTCCGTGGAGCCGTCTGCTCTGTTTCTGGATCCAAGGAATTGCCCTGGCTGGGTTGGCTTTGCTTTGCAGATGCTCACTGAGCCCTCTGATGATACTATGCTTCCGATATAGCACTGTTTTACTCGAGCCTTTTCTGTGGTGCTTCTTTAATGCCTCCAAGGCCGAGCGGGAGGGCTTCAAGCTGGGCTCTCTCTTGGTTGTTTCTTTCCAGATGAACTTGGGCCACTGAGACTGGAGAGCTGGAAGAGCGGAAGGAGAGGCTCTGAGGCAGTGCTGTCAGAGCTCAGTGCTTTGTGAGTTCCAGAAAGGAGATTGCTGCTCTCCGGTACAGTCTGCTCAGCCCCTGGTTTTCAAAGGTGCTGTGACAGGAGTTACAGACAGGTCACACTTCTGGTCCAAGGTCTCTCT
The DNA here is from genome assembly GCF_002078875.1 of Numida meleagris. NCBI lineage: Eukaryota > Metazoa > Chordata > Aves > Galliformes > Numididae > Numida > Numida meleagris. Next base: position 5,028,873 of record NC_034416.1, read on the forward strand.
GGCATCTCCCTGATAAATGCTGTGCTTGGCTCTGACGGAGCAGCTGCTTTCCATGAACCACCCTCACCTTTGACAGGTGATCTGTTACATTTTACAGGAGTGATTGCATTGACCAAGTGAGGCCTATAGCCTGAAACCGAGCACTGGAAGGAGGCAGCAGCTCAGCGGGAGCGGAGGAAACGTACCCACTGGTGGGCAGAGCAGGCTCACCCTGCTGCTCTGAAACGAGCTCGTTTTTCCCCTCACCAGTCTGCGAGGCTTAGAAGTGTCAATTAAATCAGTAATAAAATATGGTGTTATGCATGCAAAATGTACAGGGGTTGGCGTGAAGGTTTATTGCAGCCTGGATGCAACTTGCTCAGCCTTTACTTTTAGAGCTCCCTTCCAGTGGAGAGGGCGTTTGGGGTTGGGATATGAAAGACTTCAGATTCCCTCCCCAGTTCTGTGCTTTGCTGTGAGCATCTCTGGATGCGAGGTCTCACAAATTGTCTGGCTATACAGCAAAATTGTGGCTAACTCGCAAAGATTTAAACATGAAGCTGGGCTTAGTATCTCTGTACACCACTTTCCCAACTATAGTAGGGGGAAAGCGTCACCTCGTCGCTTTACAACCATAACACTGGAAGCTGAGAAGCACGCAGACGCTGTGATGACAGAACTGATACGACGAGCTGCTACCTCAGCTAAGCTGATGCAGAAATGTACCCATACGGGGCTCTTACATGGAGACTGTATTTCTCACTAATGACACTCCTTGGGTTTCTGAATTTGAAACTATTTCTGGGCCTCCCAGTAAATCAGATACCCAGAGGAAGGAGGTTTCGTGAAGTTTAATACAAAGAGGTCTGATGCATCCTGTGCAAATGCTGCGCAGGCGCTCCCTCCCCACCTGAGTGGCTGGGGAAGGCTTACATTCAACTCTGTCTTTGGTGGGGGGAGCCTGGTTAAAAGTCAGATCTACTCAATGTCTCTAATTACCTTTCATGCTCCTCCTAGGATTGTAATGGAGCCATCTCAGCTGAGTGGCAAGGAGCCAGCGGTGCAGCACCAGCAGTGGAAGCACAGTCCCTTTTAAGGTGCCCAAACTCTCCTGCCCAGAGGGACAACGCAATTGCCCCAGGCACAGCACGGTCTCACAGCTCCAAGTGTGAAGTGAAGCACGAGGTTTCTCAGCAGAGGGACGCAGCAGTGGTTCGTGTTTGGGCTCTCCAAGCGCTCCCAGCTCGGGGCTGCTCCCTGGAAGCAGCACAGCAGAGCCATGCCACGCAGAGCTGTGCTGAGCTGTCATCCCCCAGAAGCATCTCCCCGAAGTGGCACGGGTTTGGATCAGTCAGAGAGCGTTTACATTCTGAATCTGTGCATTCTGAGGGCCTTTGTACTACATAACCATTGCTGCTTAACATCCAATAACGGAATGATTTGCCCATAAAACCCATCCTCAAGGCACACAGACACTTCTCCTGCTCTGGTAAAATGCCTTTAGAGACATCCGTCCCTGAGGGATTCTGGACCTCACAAAGCTGTGGTAGGGGTGTTCTTTCCCATGGTTCTTTGCCTTATTCTCAAGTAGAATTTTTCTCTTTTCTGAAGGCACTGGTTTGTAGGAGGTCCAGATTCTGCTGCTTTCAGTAGTGGGAATTTTACTTCATGCCTTTAAAGCAGTCCGGCAAGATTAAATTAGCTTTGTTATGATGGATTCTGGTATGTTCCCAGTTAAATCCGAAGTAAAACTCTCCCTGCATTCAGGTAGAGCAGGATTAGGCCTTAAATTTAAGATTCCAGGCATGATAGAGTCCCACAAATACACATACTTGCTACTCATTTCAAATGACATTTTTAATTTATACTGGCATCCAGAGCCATTTTCTGCTTTCTATAAAAGAAGTAAATGATTAAGTGGGCATGTCTGAAGTTTTGCTGCCACTTCATGGTAGTGGTGTCTGTAAAGCTGGTCCAAATAAACCTATTACACATCTCCCACTGCCTGGCCTGCCACTATTGCAACTGGAATTCAAGGACAAAGTTCCTCATTGCCAGCTGTGTGTTTTAACCAAAAAAACTGACACGGATTTATAGACCAGAGAAATACCAAACACTGGGCCAAGGCACGGCCTATTCTCTAGCAGGCACATCCCTGTTCTAATGGATGTCTATTGGATCCCATCTTATTTTCACCATTCCTATTCCTGTGCAGTCTTAAGCACTACACAGAGGACCTCTTTTTTTGGCAGAAAGCTTGCTGTGCAGAATATTCCTCTTTTTGTTTGCCAAAACATAACTGCTATATGCAAATAGAGTTCCAGCTAATGGATAGTATGGAGATTGCAGTTTAATTTCTCTAAATAATTCAGTCTGATAAACAGAGAAGCCCTAAGCAGACACTTGTGGTAAGGAATAATGACCATACTCACATGGTGAATCTCTCACCTATTTACCATGAATCATTTCAATTAAAATTAATGGGCATCAAGCATTCTGCGCTGCGACCCTGGCACTTTGGATGGCTCCTCCAGGCTGAGGAATGTGCTTGGCACCTGGGAAGTGACACATCCCACATTGCCGTGCAATGACCCTGCTGGCTGATCAAGCTTGGAGAAATGCAGAGCAAATCCTGTATGGAGCACCAGGCTGGTGGGAGGCCTTTAGTCCTGGAGATCAAAATCTTCCAAGTCTGCAAGTCTAAAATAGACCAGGCTTGAAGGTCTTTTGTGTTTGCAACTCACTGCATCTACTAAGCAGACTGTTCACAGTTTGCAGATATGCATTTCTGGAACAGAGCAGGATATTAGTTTTTGTGTTTAAGTAAAAACAAAATAAATTCTTCTTACAACTCTCAAAAAGCCCACGAAGTAGCGGTTTAAAATGGTTTTGTATGAAAACTCAGAGCTTTCCTCCCAGCTAACCAAACTTTTAAATTCTTACAGAAGACCTTGTTTTAAGTCCTGGATTTCCCAATTTTTTCTGTCTCCAAACATGACCCAGATTGCCTCTAGCAGATGATCATCCGTTTTTAAGGCTTCCCCTCTTCTCCTCAAGTTTTGTGAATTGCAGCTATTTAAGAAATCTTATCTCCTTTGTACCAGCAGCAATGCTCCAGTATATAGCTTCTGGATACCCAATAGCCATTCATCACCAGCACACTAAAACTGAATGACAGCACTGGAGACAAGGAAGACACAGGTTGGCAGGTATATGAGGTGACAATGCTGCAGTTGGAGAATGCAATAAAGGGCCCTAAGTGCTTCCTATCGCTTCTCTGCAAAGCCAGCACCTGCAGCACAGGCTGAAGCGCTGCGTGGCTTCAGGCACCGGGCAGAAGCACTGCTTGCATGCCAGCCAGCCAAACAAATGAAGCTCCTGACCCTGAACTGATCTCTCCTGTCAGAGGTAAATTTAAAGAGGCAAGGTTTTGCATTAAGCCTCTTCACACTACTGCTGAGGTTAGGAAGCCCTGAGACCAGCCATCACCTGCAGCAGACTCACATGTAGCCATGAGATACGCAGCTGCATTCCTCTGGTAGCCTGTAAGTTTGCAAGAAGGCAAACCCATGCACAAAGCTCGTGAAGTTTGGACCTTGCAAAAATGCCAAGCTGTTCATTTCCTCTCCAGGGAGTGCAGTGGGGCACACAGTAAGTTTAGAGTTATTGCCCTACGGCTTTTGTTACAGACCCACAGACTGAACTTTTGCAGGTGGAGTGGAAGAAAAGGGAGAAGCGTTCAGCATGCGATCTGCAGCCAGGCGCCCTGATGTCAGAATAGATTTTTGCCCAAGGCTCAAGGAGGGTTTGCTATAGGAAGCATAAAGATGAAAGCCACAGGAGCGGTTCTTTTGCTATTCATAGAACAAGGCAAAGGGCAAAGACAGTCCCTCACCCCTCATGAATGTAATAAGCACAATTCAAACTCTGGCTATTGCTCACTACCTCTTCCATGTAAGGAGGAAAATGCCCTTCTTCTGAGAGCCTGTCATCCTGTGCATTGAAGCTTTCCCATTACAACTCTTTCTGCTACTTGGTCAAGTCTTAAAACTTGAAAGGTTTTGAAGCTGAGCTGGAGCAGGAGCTTTGATGTTCGACTCCGCCAAGCTGCAGCCTGGCACTGGCACTGATCTCCCCCCGCCTTTGTGGAGCTGTGAGAAAGCAGCATTTGTAGAAGAGGCTGGGAGCCAAAATGTGTATGATACCACATGTGAAATCTGAAATCCAGAGGGAAACTCACAGGATAACAGAGCAGGTGGACATGAAGTCTCAGGGCAGTGGGAGAGCTGACGTTAGAAACCTTGAGTCACTTTGCTAACGGGCAGGCAATGCTGTGACAAGCATTACAGGATTGCTCTGAGCCATCCCCGAGTTCCATCAGAGTTTCAGACACAGAAAGCTAACAGAGTAACAGCAGGAAAAGAACACACAGCAATATTGGAAAGGAAACCTGCCAAGGAGAGCTCTAACGTTATTGCAGGCTTGCATATGCAATGATATCATAGGATATAATTTTTTTCATGCCTGACTTTTTCTTTAAGCACACCCTTTTGCACCAAGCAGTGTTCAAATTGTGTAGCCATAAAATCAGTTCTGCTGCTCTGAGGCTTCTCTGGGTTAGGAGCTACCTCCCCTCCTAATCCCCCACAAGGCTCCTTCAGCCTCCAGCCGGGCTTCCCCATGGGTGAACCAGGTGTGATCTGAGTGACATGCACAGTGCCACCGGTTGGCTCAAGCAAAGGAGAGGAGAAAGACTTCTCCCTTTTGTTTTTAGAGATTTGTTGGAGTCTGCACAACCCATGACATTCCCACAGCTCAAGAGCTGGCTGTGTTAGTGATCCACTAGCTAGAGCTTGGTCTTTGAGGAGAAGCAAAATGTTCATTCGGAGCAGGAGCAGTGTATGCACTACCTGGCACACTGCAGCACCTGGCTGGGGCAGGACTGCACCTGAGATCAACGCTGGTGCCAGCTGTCAGACATAGCTATGGCTTCACTTCTTCTCCTGCTGTTCTGCTTTGGTCTTTTCTGGAGCCGTTACTGGGGGGCTTGGAGCATTCCTAAGAAGAGATGCCTTTGAGCTCAGTTCCCAGCTCGTCATTTCTCTCCCCTAAGGTTGCTCCTTGGCGTGTATCCTGCCTACCTTCTGGTAGCGTTGTAATAACTGCCAATACATTATTTACAGCCATGAGATTTGGCGTTCTGTGCCTCCAATCTGAACGCTCCCCCAGCATCTTTAAATAGCTACCGCTGTTTTGTATGGGGAATATGCCAGCGGGGATGGGGCTGAAATCCTTCTGGATCAGGAGCAGAGACAAATGCTGCTCTGTTTGTAAACACTCCCAGTCTAAAATTAGCAGGAGGCAGGAGAGGAGCCCTTTATAAACTTCAGGCTCCCCGAGACATCTTGAGGAACGTCACACCCGTACGGACACATCTGCTGCTGATTTAAATAGCAGCCGGCGTAAGCTCTCCCCCAAGCGCCCCAAGCCACAGTGGGTATGGCAGAGAACATAGCACTGGGATGGGTAACCCATGCATATGCCTTCCCTTTCAGCAGTAAGAGGCACTGGCATATAAAAATGACCTTGGCTGCATCGGCAGGAAAACACGACAATAGGAGCAGTGGTGTGCTCAAACAGCGTGTTCAATAAAATCCATGCTCCTCCGAGCAGGCTGCTAAGCAAATGCCAAATGATCTGAATATATCATGTCAACAGGCAAACTCACATCTTCGTATATGCTAAGGAAGTAAATTGTCTTTTTTTCGTTGCTGTTGCTTTGCAAAGCATATAAATATGTGTAAGCACGCATCTAAAGCTGTTTGTAAGGCTCAGCAAAACCACATCTTTTTTTTTTTTGCCATCTAATGGTTTCATAAGAAGGAAGGAGATTAAAATATATTCAAAAGAAAAAGGTGTTATAGTCTAAAAACAAACAAAAATAGTGTTACAGGCAAAAAAAAAAAAAAGCAAACACCTTTAAAAATATCAGAGGGCAAAACAATATTGTGGAGTTTTATTCAGTGTTGGAGAATACAGTGCTTTTTTAAAGTGGAAATGTATGCCATAAACCTGAAGTTGTGGAAGAAACTTACAGATAGAGCTGGTTTGAAGAGAGAAAAACAACGGAACAAAGAAGCGTAACTCCTCACTGCCCCGTGCTACTGGCTCAGCGTGGGAACAACTGACACCTTCACCTCCTCTCAAGGAGAGAAGAATTCAGGGGCTGCACACAGTTCCCAAGCTAGGGGATCGTACTGAACGTATTCTGTACAGCTAATAGGATCAATAGCACTGCTGAGGTTTTCCTTGGGGAAACAAAGGAAAAGACCAAACTCTCCGTGTTTGCAATGAGCCATCAGGATATTCTGGACGCACAGCTCTATTAAATACTGACCTGCGCCATGGCAATAACCCTGCACTGGCCCCCAAAAGCCACAGATCCTATCCGATTTATGCACTGCCCCATGGCAATAGCACCAGACCCCGAATGCCACAGATCCTATGCAATTTATGCACTGCCATATAGGGAAAGCAACACAAGTCCTTGAAAGAAGCAATAGGAGTCAAAGGATGTGACTCGAGGCTCTTTCTAAAAGTGTGGTGTTTGTCAACATGTCCATGTCCCTGCCTTTGGCAGAACACGCACACATACGTATTGTCATGTCCACAAAATACTTGGCTGCGATTTATATCCCCAGAATCCTTCCCATATGCAGAATATCCCATCCATTCAAATGGGAGGATTATAGGAGTAGGAGGAGGCTTAGCACAAACAATAGCTGTGATCAAACCCAGAGCACACGAGTGATTTGTGGGAAGCACAAGACATATCGAAGATGGCAGGTGCTGCTCTTGCTGGCGAGCTATTTACGCTTGGGGAGTCACTCCATAAGCACTCCTTGCTTCAATACGCTTGTAGGATTCTTTTACAAAGGGAGAGGAGAGGTGTGGAGTGTGACTGTATGGGCCAAGTCTGCCATTTTAAAGACAACTGAATTAAGAACTGCGTCAAAATCCCACTGCAATATACTGAGAGCGGCTGCCTGATATAACGAGCTTCAAAGAGGGGGCTCATGGAAAATCAGGAGCTATTTCACAGGGAAAAAACGAGACAGAAAAAGAGTAGAGAGGAAGAGAGTGAAGCATGTTCCTCTTAGAAGGTACAGATCTTAGAGATCCAGGCTCTGACAGGATTTTGTCTTTTATTCTTCAAACAGCCGGAACCACAGCATTTCTCAGTTGTTACGAGATATTGTAAAACACAGGGTTTGTCCCTTGCACCTCGTCCTTGGACTCAGGGAGAAGCTGAGATTTTTGCCACCATTTGAACCCTGCATCCACACTCCAGCAATTGTGCTGTGAAAGCAAACAGAGATGCGATTCGGGTGCCCTTTAAGTGCTAACACCCACAGCGCTGTCAGCCCTATTTGCGTGTGCCTGCTAATAATTGTTTGAGAAACTGCTATTTCTGACTCACAATTCCAGTTGTGAGCCTGTGGACAAAGAAAAAGGTTGGTGCATCTGTTACTTACATGCCAGCACAGTTCAGAGGCACTAACAGAGGCTAAAAAAGGGACGTAAAGATGGCTGTGACCTATTCAGAACTAAGGTTCTGATCTCCAGGCTTTTAGCCTGGCAGGTCTCCATTAAAATGAGCAAGTCTCTGTGCTAGAGCCAGAAAATTCACCAAAAATCATTCTCCTCAAGTTTTGTTATTACATCCATGTAGTTTGCAATTGCTCCTCAGACACAGTTCTTGCAGGCACAAACTGCATCATTACCAATTATTTTCCTTGAAGTACCAAGTATCACTGTCACTAAGTCATAACAAAAGCAATAATACAAGTCTCAGAAGAGATTTTGGTGGGAAAAAATAATGATTAGCAAGCCTCTCCTCTAACACAAAATACCGCAAGTCATTAATCATAGAAGTTTCTAATTTCAGAAATGAGTTAACTGATCTTTAATGAGACAAACAGCTTTTAAATACTGTTACCACGAGACTGTGCATTAAACTGGAGAGTGGAGCAAAATGAGTGATTTCACCACCCATTCCAGGAAACGCTCCGCCAGAAGCAGCTTAAGGGTCTGCAGAATCTCCCAATTCCTTTCAAAAAATTCTATGTATTTCGGGCGGTTGGTATTCCAGGAGTCCTTGGTGTATTTGCACATAGAGCTGAGGACACCCCTTAGTGTGAGAGCTGGGAGTCAGAGGAGAGGTGGGGGGAAGGCACAGAGGGGTGGCAGTGGCCAAGACATGACCCCAGATGGCTTAACAGTCATGTTAAGGATGTGTTAGCCACTGTGGGAGACAAGGGAGAAACTCAGTGACATTACCCCACTTGGCCTATGCAGAAAGGCACTCTGAATGGGATGAAAGCTTTTCTGAGAAGTACACGGCTACAGCATTGCTGCAAGTGAAACTCATGGTCCAGGAACAATCCTCATTTCAAAGCTGCACCCGCTGACTGTATGCAAACAGATGTTCGTGGGCAAGTGACTTACCATTGTCTTCTCATCATAAAAGCTAAAGCAAATAGGTTATTGGGTAAGGTGGAAGCTGGATGCTGCTATTAGCAAATGATACCCAGAACTTCCAAAATGGTGCTCACCCAGAACAATACACACTTTGCAGGCACCTAACTCATCTACAACACAAAGATCCTGCCTGAGGTACAGACCTGTAACCTTGAGACGCGCTTTCAGTCCGGTTTCCCAAGCCATGAGTTTATGCAAGGATGTGCTGCTGGTCTGCCATCAACTTCAGCAACATCTCCTTCACAGCCAAATGTCACTCTGTTGCCTTTACAGAGAAAACTCAGAGAGCCACAATACCTGGAGAGGTTGGGGAGCAGGCTTGGTTTGCGCTTGAGGAAGCCTTGTTTTGGGGTAGGGAGGTGAAGGTGTGCCACACACCATCTTATCCAACCTGCCGCAGATTTTTCCCTGTCCGTTTTCCTGCTGGAAGCCAAATTGATGCCAGAGGCTCTGAGCACCGCTTCTGATGCCCAGCCACAAGCCACCTACCTCCCCTTATAGCAGAGATCTCAGGCTCAACACCAGCGTCACGTCCTCAGGAATCACCGCTCCCCCCAGAGCGGAGGGAGGAGGCGAAGCGATGCTGCCAGCCTCCCCAGGCAGGCGAGCAGCAACAACGCGTGCCTGTGTGCCGCATTGCCACCTAGTGACTGGCCCCGAAACCCGGGAGCCTGCTGCCAGGGGGCAATAGTTTCGCTCCCTTAAGAACAAAATCCCCCCAAGGATTCTGCATAGGTGAGGCGGCTTGCACGGCGCATGGCTCCTGGCCTGAAGCTGGGCGATGCTCCATGACCTGCCCTTGCCCCTCCTCTCTGCTGCCCAAGCACCACAAAGCCGCAGCGTCTGAAATGAAAACCTTGAGTGGTCAGAGTGACAATTACTGGTCACAGCAGTTGCCATAAAAGCAAGAAGTTGCGTGCACAGGGCAGACAGGCACTTTATACTGCAAGTGAGCTTGCCTCACTAAGTGTCAGACTCGCAAAGCGGATTGAAATCAACAATAGCAGTGACTTCATCCCCCTAAATTTAAACAAATTTGACTATAAGCAGTTTAAGAATCTTTTTAGCGCGTTAATCGGTACAACATATTGTCAGATGTGTTCTTCTGCTAAAAGATAATTAAAGCAAACAGCAGCGGCCAACAGCTTGAGAAAAGGCAATCGAGGGAACTAAGAGCTCCCTTCTTCCTTCAGCAGGAAGCCAGACCCACCTGTATTTCCTGACGTCAGCTGTGCAAGGTGCTGCTGCTCAAGAAACAATTAAGCTTCTATTCTTGACATCGAACCGCTGCTATAAAAACGGTTTCCATCAAGATTATCTAGAAGAGCTACTTCTTCCTGAAGAAGGGATGAACTGAGAGCTCTCTTCTAATGACTTCTGATTCATTTCCTCAGCGCCTCTGCTAATGAAGCACCCATTCCCTTCACCTCTTCAGCTGTGCCCCACACAAGGTTTCAGATGTTGCCCTTTCCTGACTTAGCCAGAGTTATGAATGCTGTTATACCACCCAGGCAGCTCCAATCCCCAGGTAACTCAGGAGTCTTCTAGCAGAAATATTTGCTCTCTAAACTCACCTTTATTACGGCGCTGCTAGGAATTCACGAAGGTCAGCGTGGAAATCAAGGTAGCAGGCACCAGCGAGATACTGCAGTAGGAAACTGCCAAAAAGCCACATGGGCAAATGTAAGAAAACACTGTGCAACCCAGCCCTTCTTCCTGCAGTCATCCAGGAGGCAACATAAAACACTGCTGTGCCAAGAAAGCATTTTATGGCTTTTTTCTGCAGTTCGTTGTTGTCCAGTAGGAGAGGCTGGTGCCTGTTTGTTTCCCCAAAACCACTGCTGCTTCCAAATGCTGTCAGGACATCTTTACTTGGTTGTGCCATCAGGAAAGATCACATCAATTCTCCTGCTTCACTAAATGCACTGAAGCAGGTTTGTTGGAGTACGTGGCCTTTGGTCCAACCTAGGTGTATTTATAATTAATGTGCAATGCTATAAATGGGTATGTTAAAAAAAAAATGCTTTCCATACCTGACATGGCCATACTTGATATGGTGTGGCTGTTTAACTTGCCTTCACCTTAAGCAGGAATGGAGAAATGAAGCTTCCCAGTTTCTGTATAGAAAATGAAGGTATATCTCTCAAGCACATGAAATACACCTTAGGAAATTGCTTAATGCTGTTCACAATTGTGATACCACTGCTTATTTACTCCACGTAACCTGGTGATGACCCTTCAGAACGAGGCTCACAGCTAATTGCAGGATCGCTCTTCCTGTCGCACAGCGGTTCAGCCCTCACCCAGCCCACGGACCCCCATGCCACAGCCCCTACATCGACCCCGCAGCGTTTGAATGAGGCCTAATGAAAGGAGTCGATGTTTGCTCCTTGCAGCTGAGGATCGCAGCGTTTTGTGATGCCTGAACACTGAATCTTCACAGATCTCACACTAAGCAAGCCAGGTTGTTTACAAACACTGAGCTGCGCTTCCAAGATGGAGCCCTTATCTTCTGCAGTGAGTCTTTCACAGCGTATTGCCAACTGCTGCCTTATCCCAAAGAGCTGCAGTCCCCCAGCGCTACCCCCAGTGATCACAGCAACGTGGCCACGACAAATTAGCAAATGTACGTAATTATCAGAGAATCATAAAGATTGGAAAAGATCTCTACGATCATCTAGTCCAACCAGCAACCCACCCCACCATGCCCACTACCCACATCCATCAGTGCCACATCTCTGCAGCTCCTAAACACCTCCAGGGACGGTGACTCCCCCACCTCCCTGGGCAGCATGTGCCCATGCTTGAGCACTCTTTCTGAGAAGAAATTTTTCCTAATATCCAATGTGAACCTCCCCTGGCATCACTTGAGGGCATTACCTCATCCTATGCCATCCCTTGGTTCAGTCAGTGCTTTGCTGGCTTCTTGTCTTCCATGGGAGCGCTTCTGGGCCAGCTCATCACTGTGTGGTGCTTGCTGGAAAGAGGCACAACTGCATTTAAAATGCAAATTGCTGTTCCTCTGCATGTGGCTATGAGGGTCAGGCTTGTTCAGTGTCTTGTGATGTACAGGTCATAAGGGTCCTCATCAGGCTGGGATTCATTTTCATTACCCGATGGCCTCTGATGCTGAATGCTGGCTTTTGGAGAGCTGTTATCATTGTATCTCATTTGTCATGCAGGATCAAAACCCTGCAGTGTTTGCACAGCTGTTCCTATTGTACCTGTGCATGAAGCAGCCTTGCTGGTTCATCTCCCACCAGCCATAATCACAGGTCTGATTCACCTCATTTCGTGGGGGAGGGCAGTATTACAGCAGTTAATATTACTTGTTACCTACACTGCCATGACTTCACCAAATCTCAGTGTCTGTAGTCCTGCTATATGCTGTTGTGTAAACATAAAGAAAACAAAAGTTCCTTCCAAAAATTCTGGTATTTTATAAATTCCCCGCTTCTCTCTTTTCTCCCGTCTTCTGTCTCCTACACTTCTAATTAGATGCTAGAAAAAGCAGTGCTAGGTCTTCCAATCAAACAAATATTACATCACCTAATGTCACACTAGAAGCTCCTCTAGAAGCACAATGCCAGTGCTCACAAGTTGCTGAGCAGATCAGAAGAGCACTTCCTGCACTTCTCACAAGTGTTCAGGCCCCAGGTCTTGCCCATCTCATCACCCTTCCCATGTTCTATTAGCGACATCTTTGTCACTATAGATTAAATAGCAACAGATCAACTCTCATAAAAGCCTCTTGTTCTTTCTCCTTCCCTCCTCGTCCTTTGCCAGCAGTGCATTAGCCAGCTGTGACTGCTGGCCTGTGCTCGCTGGGCAGCAGAGCTGGGCCCTGAGGGTGCTGTCTGGGGACCAGGGAGGCTCGTGCCTGTCGAGCATGAGAGCCCCAGGGCCCAGGGAAATGCTGCCTTTGGCAGCTGCACGGTGCTGAGTGCTCTTTGGTCGCTGCTTTTTGAGGGCTGAGTTGTATGAAATATTAATTATTATGATTCTGCAAGTCCCCAAATGTCCTTACGACCCCAAATCAAGCTGAAGATACAGGGTCTGTTGTGGTAAAACAAAGGTAGCAAAGGCTTTGTCTCGATGGTAGTGTCACTGTGGAAACCAGATTACAGTGCGAGGTTTTATTGTCCAACATGTGGCAGCATCTCATTTGAGTAGCCCCACATTGCTGTACTGCAGAGTTAGGCCCATCCTCTGTACAAAGTGGCCAGTGCGTCTCTGTGGCAGGGACCTTGCTCCTCTCTCAGACAGGACACAGCGGGTCTGGGTGTGGATGCTTCTCTACCTGGGGACACTCACTGATTCCCTCTGTCAGCAGGAAAATCCCAGTTATACCCATGAGGGGATGAACACCTCCACGGAGAGGAAAAGGTGATGGTGCAGGAGAGGGGGCGAGAGTCACCTGTGCTTTCTCCTCTACCTACCTCCTCTAACACACCACAGTTAGCACTAGGTTGGGGTTTCACTGGGCTAACTAACTGTCATACTGACATAACTGCACCTGACTTTCGAGCACCCCTGTTGCCGAGATGCAAGGCTTTTTTCGTCCATCCGCGTCTGAGTTTTGCATCCATTAACAATTATGACAGTGGATCTATTTCCTGGGAATTAATTGCTCTTTTGCCCAAGTCCTAGACAAGTTTGCTGTAAAAATTAATTACTTGGCATATACAGTATGTTTAACAGTCAAATAATAAGCTAATTTTCAGATAATCCACGGAGGATCCTGTTTCCCAGCTTCTCAGAGGAGTTTCCAAATATACAGTTGTCTTCTTGCAATTCCTTCCCATGGTGTTTGACTCAGCCCCAGAGCACCTGACTTGGCACTTCACAGCTCAGGGGCCAGCAAGCAGCTCAGGAAAGCACAAGGGTGTTTAAATAAACCACATCTGCAAAAAACCCTCCAAAACAAGCAATTCCCTCCTCCCCAAATCCCTGTGCTTTCCCAAGTAGCAGCATGCGTTGTGTCAGGAAAGGTGTGAGGACCATGCCAATGAGCAGTGTCCATGGGAATGGACAAAACAAGCTGCTGCCCCTTCTGGATTTACGTATTCTTCCCAGGGAGTTTCTTGGTTTCCCCAGGTGAGGACCATCCATTGCAGTGGTGGCTGATGCAAGGCAACAGGCACAGATACCTGCATGCTTTGTTTTCTGAGGAGACTTAAGCTCCCATTGCTGCCTCTTCTGCAGGAATCTGTTTTCTGCCTGGCTATGCTTTCTGTGAAACCTGGAGAAAGTCAACATTTTGCTGCCTCTGCTCTTTTCACCAGTTTTCTTGGAGCTGACCAAAGACTTCAACAGAGAAGGACAGCAGGATTGCAACAAGACTTTTTTCCTTAGGAAAGCAGCCTGAAAATTTGCATCGTATGTTTGCAGGCAACCTAATTACCTCTCCTGAACAAGCTACCACCCATCAGGTAACCCTCAGTAATTGATGCCACATGCTCCCCTTCCCTGCCCCAAAAGCAAAATGAAATAGTTTTACTTACATTAGCATGATTATATTGTTTTTAAACAAGATCTGATTTCTTTTGCCAAATGCTCTCAATAAACATAGCTAAGTGCTTTCTATGCATGCATAAATACAAGATTGTTTACCTTCTTAGGGTCATAAAGCAACCAGCCCCACACTACAAAACCACAGGGATATTTGGCCATTTTTCTCAGCATTTCTTGCTGTTACTTGCAGTCCTTCTTTCTTCCAGTAACTTAAATATTAGGGTTTTTTATAGCCCTCATGAACATATGTACATTTTGCACAGAAAAGCACGCTGGGAAGCAAGATGATGGCACTTAAATAACAGAGATGATCCTATGACCAGACGTGAAAGAATGCAGAAAAGCTTGCAGGGAAGGTGGCTGCTGAAGCAGGAGCATGGCTAGCAAACACAGCAGCACCTGGGGACAGATGGCCCCAGCACCTCCTCGGAGCTAGCAGGGGCTGTGGATGTTCTGCTCCTATTCTTTTAATGCAAACTGAGCACCCAGGCACCAACACTGGAAATTTCAGCCTGGGTACCACACTGAAGTCCTGACTAAAGTATGGAAATTCCTGCAGCTCAGTGGTCCATTCCTACAAGTATAAATGAGAATTACATTAATGTTAATTGAGCAAGCTTGGAATGGGGAAAAAAAATACCCAGTGACCTCCTGACAGTTGAGACAATGATTTTCAACATAAAGGTACTTCTTTTAGCAGCATATTCAGTGACTGCTTTAGCTCAGTACAGGTGATTTTAGCAGTAAGACCATCCCCAACAAATCAGCAACCAATCTAAATGTTAATAACTTCTCTTTAGAAAATTAGTTTGTTTGAAAAGTATGGAGCAGTCCCAGTTCAGTTAATTTCTTAACCTTCTCTGTGCCCTTGAGCATATACAGTTCATACAAGGAAGCGGTATTTTTAATTGCTTGTGGACATATGTTATACCACCTCACAGAAGAATGCTGGAAATGATCATCGATGAAGAGCATGGGGCTTCCATCTGGCACCGTTTTGATTTGCGACTGACAAAAATATCTAGCAGAACTGCATCGAAAATGCTGATATCGCTAATGGCCCGAATAGTACGTTCTAACAGGGAAGGGGGAAGGATGGGAGTGAAGATAATAAAAATTGAGCCATCTGCAAAGAAACCCTTCGAGCAGAAAAGGGATATCTGCGCTTTCTGTGGTGCTGTAGTGCACAGACTCCTGCTGCAGGGAGCCACACGGATCTCACCTTTGAGTTTTGTTCACAGGAGGTGGGGAAACCACAACAGCCAAAGGAAGACAGGTCATGGTTAAAAGCAAGAAACGTGTTGTATTGGGCCCAGAAAACTCAGTAGCTGTAATTCAGGATATTCATTCCTGAGCAAATTTTGGAACTGCAGCCTATCGCACTCTTTCTGCACCTGGCTGAAGAGGTGGGAAGTTTTGTGTCACTTAAAGGGGTTGTTACTAAACTACGACCACAGATAGCATTTGTGGATACTGCACAAATTACAACTAATAGAGACCACGACACAGGGTAACACACATTGAGGGTGTTAGAGGAAAACAGCTTTATAACTTCGCAGCGCTGTTGTTAGAGACGTAGCAGCTGTGCCTTGGACAAGATATTGCCCACCTGCAGGTTTTGCTTCAGAACATCCAGAGAAATGTAGACCAGCGTTTAACGGTGGTTAAAGGAAATGATCTGTTAAACACCTCTGCTGCCTAGTTCTCCTTGGTGAAGAATGCAAATTTCCAAGTCCAGGCAGCTTGCAAAACAAATCAGATTTCTGCCTCATAGCATTATTACTCAGTGCTAAGAAATATTTCAGTTTCTCTGAGCCATGATCCACTCAATCCAGGGGAAAACTTTGGCTCTCAGTCTGACAAACAGACCCTGCATCCCTCCCTTTTCAGCCAACGGGAAGCTCCCTTTCACTGCCATGCCCATCTCACAAATACGTGGGAAAAACGACGTGCACCACAAATGGCATTTGAGGTGATGGAGCTTTGCATGCCATGACACTGGGAACAGCTGCAGCACTCTGCCCAGCAGAACAGCACGAGCTACCAGCAGGTGCTGGGGAAGGAGCAGGACATGATGTGGTCCTTTTGGGCACCTCACTGGCAGCCCATGCTGCCTCCCTCTCCCCATACAGTCCCAGAAATGAAGGCAAGCAATTTTTATTTCCAGGTGTGCAGCTCCTGCTTTTACAGAGCTATACGTTAGATTTAGATAGACCAAACGTTGATAGATCCAATGTATCTCCTTATTGCTCCTCGAGAACTTTGAGATCACTAAATAAATATTCTTTAGGACCAAAGTTATGAGGCTGCATAGCGTGCTGCCTGCATATAGCATGTTAGCGAGGTAAGATCTTAAAGGAAAAATCCTCCAAACTGTGTGAAAACAAACTTCTTAATTGGTGAAAACCACAGTTGGGAAACATCCCAGGCAGCTGTTCTTCAGCTAACTGGGGGCCTGCCAAGATTTATATAGCAGCTTCGAGCTGAGAACAAGTGTGATAAATTCCCACCAAGACGGTAATGTTTCTGAGCTCTAAGCACCTAAAAATAGGTGTATGTAATGACATTGCCTCCTCATCCATAACTGGCGTGTCGCTGGTGTTACGGAGTAATGCACCACATCCTCCTGAAAGCTGATGGGATCCTGCATCCCCTGTGCCTCTGGCTGCCTGCCTTGTGTCCTCTCCAGCTCCCACTGAGCAGGAGAAGGGCTCCTGCTGGTGCTGGTGGGCACGGGGCATCACCAGCCCAGAATCTCCTGCAGACCTGCCCCCCTCAGCAGTCACACTGGCTGAAAACCAGCACCACAGACAGTGGTTGTGCCCACTCCATCCATGACTCGGGCAGCAGGACCTGCTCTGGCTCCAGCCATTATTCACGTTTCTACTGAGATAATGCAGGATGATCATTTCTAAACATTACCCCTTCGGTACACACAGAAAGCTCAGTGTTAATCACATAACATTTGCAAGGAAATCTTTTTAATCACTAATGAAAGCCAAACATTATCTAGACTTTATTGACCTGCAACAACAGAACACCACCAAACATTTCCCCAGTGCCGCCTGCACAGGTTCATTTGACTCAAATTGTGGCTGGTATTTATTCTTAGCTCACAAAGCTCAAAGAGTTTATATTATTGATTTGCTGTATTTCAGGTTCAATCCCTTGGTGCCCCTAAACCAGAGTGAATGAAGTCAGAAAGAGTTAACACCTTTACTTCCAGTGCACAAACAGGAAGGTGGTTTATATAATCCACACATCAATTTTCGCTCTGCCAGCGTTCAGCACGTTAACTGGAAAGTGCCAAACACTGCAGCAGTATTGATATTTGCAACAGCAAAGGCATTGACAATCAACAGCCTGCTGTCGGCAGAGAAAAGAGCGACGTGTTTGGATGAGTGGAGTGAAGACACTGAACAGAGGAACTCCCGGAGCAAGCGGAGCATCCTTCCCTGCTGCTGACTGCACAGGTGCTTTGTTCCCTTACGTGCAATGCAGCCTGAGTAGCAATGTGTGAGGACATGGTCTCCAAATCCCTTTTCATACACTTTGTTTCTTTCACGTACTTTTTATGGCTGGCCAACAAACTGGACTGCAAGCAGATGGAGGCAGGGCTGCCACGTTGTCTGGTGATGATCTGACACTTTTTCCCTCTCTCTTTGTACAAGAACCAAGGAACATCAGATGAAAATTGTGGATAGAAAGTTCAAAACCAACAAAAAGAGAGACCATTGCCAGGCAGCACACAGTGGACCCATGGAACTCCTTGCTCTGCAGATTTGTGGATGCTCAAAGCTTGCAAGGATTTAAGAAGCAATTAGAAAAATCCACGGAGGAGAACTCCATCAGGACTATTAAAACAAAAGCCTTTGGTTAAGGAAATCCTTGAGCCACAGATAAATGGAGGCTGGGAAAGGAACTAGGTAAATACCATTACACATCCAGTTTATTGTTCTATTCTTCCCCAGAGTTGCTTTTCATCACTGTTGGAGACAAGGCACAGAGCCAACGGCCCTCTGGTCTGATACAGGACGACTGTTCTTCAGTCACATTTAAAAACTGTGGCACCAGAGGAAACCAATTGTTTGTCTTGCAGAAACCAGTCATTTATTTCTTCCCTTATTTGCCCTGAGTGAACCAAAGAGCTCTTCATTAAATGGAACAAAAACATCCCAGAGAGCAGACTGCGGGGTTGGAACCTAAGATGGAAAATGCAGAAAGAATTTGGGTTGCCTTTAAAAGGCTTCTAAAGGGCCTTCATCAGTTTATGCCCATCAGAGACCAGCCTCAGAGCGCACCAATCCTTTCAGAGCTTGCTTTTTGCTTTCTTTCAACCATCGTTCAGTCTCTTTGCCTTGGGGATGGCCATCAGTCAAATTGCGCTCCTCTTTTTGTTCTGTCTTCTCCATAGGAACGGAGACCTGTTTGTTTTCCAGCTGAGGAAAGTTGCCTCCAAATTACCTCTGTGTGGCAAGGAACCATGACATCCCCTGATGCACAGGATGCTCTCAGCTGGTATCTTAAAATGCAGTTTATTTCATAGCACTTCTCACAGTACATTTGGGCTCTGTGGAGGACGGGACCCACTCTTTGAGATTTGGTGTTGACAAATAACCAGGTAGGTTTAACTCCTTCTGATCCCCAGGACTCCTCAAGTTTCAAAATGAAAAAAGCACCCACCAACATGACGCCAACAAACCTGCCTCCTGCACCATGCGGGGGTGCCCAAGGCTGGCCTGGCCAAGCTCCACCAACACCTTTAGGTACTGTAAATGTATAAATGCATGTTGTAGCTTCCTGAGAGCTTTAGAAGCATCTGCTTCTTATTCAGAAGTAGCTTACCCAGTGTTTATTTTCAGCTCAGAGGAACCCAAAGCCACAGTATATATTATACAATTTCTGCATTATTTTCCTCTCAATATGTTGCATCCCTTGGGATGTGACAAGAGCTTGAAGATTTGATAAGCAGCAAAGAGAGGGTAGGAACAGATCAGACCACTTCTTACTCTATGGATAAATCTTCCCACCTGTGTCAGCTGCATGAAAACATCATTGCTCTTGCACTTCAGAGCAGCAAGCCCCTGCTTTGGGCAGCACTGCCTGGGTGCAACCAGAGCAGCGCTGTGCTCAGGGCACTTATCACATCAGCACTGTTCACAGCAAGATGGGAGGATGGACATGGAGATGGTACAACTGGCTTTTATTCTCCTTTCTAGTAACACAAGAATGGCAACACCCACTGCTATGCACCTTAATTGCAATAAGCTTCCTAATTCCTGTTCCCAATGCTGCAAGCTGAATCTCAAATCATTTCCAAATTCAGACAAGTTGTACAAGAGGAAGCAATTCCAGCCTTGGCATGGAGCATTCTCATGTGAGGATACTATGAAGAAAGAAATATGGCAGAAGTGAACTGTTCACTAGAATATGGAGCCCAGAAATAAAGTCTGGCCAGAGAACAGAGAGGAGAACCTGCACTATTTTATTCAGCATGGTTTATATAATATAATATATTATATATATATATATATATATATGTTATATAATAACAAGGAATATTGCTACAGCTCTTCAAAAGCCCGTGTGCCATTAACACGTTAACCATTAACCCTTCTTGCCATGCAGAAAGCCTCAGAGTGCTCCTCACCTGCCAGGTCCATGAGCATCAACTCACCCACCGCAAGGTGCCAGGTTTGGCTCAGGCTCTTTGCATTCATTGCTGAGCGGGTCAAGAGCTGATGCGTGCAAACACTGATAGCAGATCTCTGCATTAATGCAGTTGCCTAGGTAAGGGTTTTTCAAATAGATTTGTGCTGGGGCTGCATGCCCAGCCACGGCAAATTTATAGCGACCACAGGCTGACAGAGCACTAAAATATTGAAGTCTTTGTATTGTGATTGTACGTGGGAATTGCTCGGTTGGCTCTGAAAGTAGCTGTGATTCTATAAATAGTAAGTACTTCATCATTTCTTGCCTACTTTAAACACACAGCTATATTTCAGTCATGATTCAGAGTAAATCAAATTCCATGTGAGGTATGGTAGAAGTGTTGTATGCACCAGAGGTACACCCTAAGCTCAGATAAATCAGCACAGCTCCACTGATGCCTGGGGAAAGGATGCCAATTTCTGCCAGCTGAAGATCTGCAGGGCAGCGTTAGTATCATCCTCTTAAAATTGAGATACAAGTATGCACTGCACACAAAATTGTTCACTGTGGTCCTCACTGTCCTCCTGAGATCAACTGGAAAAAATCAAGCCACACACACACACAGCCAAATAACCAACACTGTTAAAGTGTTTATTCTCTCCTATGTCATTCATTCCTATAAAAATATTGTAAGACTGTCGGTTAGAACTAGTTATGATTTACCATAAATCTCAGAGACACGTAACAGAATATTTTGTTTACGAATATTACCTGGAAATTAGAAACCCAATGAACCATTGATTTTCTAAATGCTGCGGATCCAAAATTTTTTCACAACACGATGCAAATAAGCTCAAAGAAAATTAATGTTTACCAGAGGGGAAAAGAAAACAGGATCTATATCATATGTAACGTTACAAAACAAAAGATTAATAAAAAGCTCACTTGAAAACTCTAATGGAAATAGAAGCAAAGAAATACCCATAAAAAGTAATATTAACTGAAGATTTGGGGAAATATACAGCTCTGACAACACGAATATATTTTCCCCCTCTCTGCAGCTGCAGAGCTTGCATTGCACACCGTGCCCTTATTCCAGGTTGGGATTATAACTGGCATTGCAAAGCAGGGTTCCACAGAGCCCCAGGTCAAAGGGAATCAGTCAGTCATCCAGCCTGGCTTTCCACAGAACAGATCTTTGAGTTTCACCCATCTACCTCTGCACCGAGCCCAGCAACTTGACAGAGGCAGCATTTCTGTCTTGGCTTCAGACAAAAGTTCTTGAGCTCAAATAAAGCTTTACTGTCTTTCCTCTGAGGATGATTATGCTTGGTGTTCCAGTACAAGTGGAAAAGCTCTCATGTAGTTGCTTTCAAAAGATCGCAAAATACCAAGAAAATCAGAAGCAAATATTCATGTTAATTCATGTTGCTGAGCTCTGGTTTTCCAATACGCTGTTGGTGGCATCAGTATCAATGTGCCTTGCTGCTCCTGCAGGACAGTGCAACAGGCACAGCCACCACGCAGGTTTGCCAGACAGCACATTGATGCAGCCACAAAAGAGTTAAAGCAGCACCAGATAAAAGCAGGCAGCAGAGCTAAAAATAGGAAACGGTTCAAAAAAAAAAAAAAAGAAGAAGAAGAAAAAAGAAAAAAAAACCTCAACACTTCTTAAATAAATCCATTTATTCCAGGGTTTCATAGAAACTATATAGCTGAAATTGCTACAGGATAATTCCTTATAAGCCTTATAAGAAATGTTGCTGTCCCAGAGCCCCAGTACAAATCCTGGCAAGAATATTGGAGATAACAGATTGGATGCCATGGAAACCGAGACAGACCTAATTTGAGCAGTAACCATTGCTGTTATTTATTTAATTCTGATAAGCCATCTAAATGTAGAATGACTAAAGGTTCCTCTGCACTAAAAATAGCAGGCTGGTAATATTTTAAATCATAAATTGCTCGTGTTTAACAATATTTTGGGCATCTGACATGAACATTTTACATGCACTGCTGATACCTCAAAATTAACCCTGCTGTGTTTCTACAGTAGGAAGAGTGCCTCGCCCCTTCCTTCTTGTATTAACGTCCTGCGTCAAGGATGTCTTCCCTCAGCCTGGCCTCCTCATGGGAGAGTGTGAGCTTGGATGTCCCCGCTGCCCTCTCATCCTTCCCCAAGCTTAAGGCAACTGTTTGAAAAAAGGCAAAACTGGGCCAAAGGAACTAAATTCCTCATCTCCAATTGACATGAAGAATCTTCTGTGATTGTTTGATCTCAACGTTTCCATAAATAAAACACCTTCTGAGGCACGCTGGCTTTGAGCTGGCTGACAGCTTCCATCTGTTTTTGCACCCCTACCTCCCATCCCTGGGCACTGGAGAAACAAAAGCCTACAGGTGTAAATGTACCATTTCTGAGGGATTTTGCAAAGCTGATGAAACGCATGGAAGCAGTGGAGAAGTGAGACTGCTGTTAGAGCAGGCAATAGTGGTGCAGATGGCAAAAATAAAGCAGCTGCTGACAGAGCTGTACCATCCAGAAGAGCCCAGAGCAGTGGCCGGGCTAATGATCCTACAGGGCCAGAGTTTCTTGCCAATTAACACCAAATAGCTCTGATGACATCGTCATAGTGGTGCCAGTCAGAAGCAGCTAAGTATTTAATGGTGGTCTGGATTTTGTGCAAAAAAACCAGGGAATTGACTAATATTCTTTTCTCTGCACTGAGCTGAGCTCGGTGCCATTACCCAGCCATTCCTGCCTGCAGAGCAGGGCTGAAGGGGAGTTGTCAGTGTTGTTTTCTTCAGCAATTCAGAAGTAGGACTTCAAGAAAGATATTCTGGGCAAAAATCAAAACGGATAAGAATCGCTTTCAGGATCTGTCACACTGGAGTCAGCATATATTTAGCTTCCATTGCTTTCGTTTACAAACAGGAAGCAACACAGATATTTATAGCATTCAAAGACCTTTACCAATGGATTGCAGCTCCAAGGGTCTGTGCTAGGAGGGACAAACAACGGTGTACTATATTAGTACACAACGATCATTCAACCTATATATGGCACAACAAGACCGGAATTATTTTGAAAAGGTACAGGTTGCAATTATAGTTTTTTTTATTGCTTCACTGACTGCGCTGTAGGACTGTTGCCAGTTTAAGGCTTTAATGGTAAGTTATTACACTCAGAAGTGAAGGATTCATTCATCAGCCAGCGTTTAATCTCAAGCATGTTATGGCTGCACAGTGAATGTTCCATAACTTGCTGTTCACTTTATCTGGGTAAATTAAATCCTGTTGGGCAAGCTCAAGGTAAAGAATCAGATGTGGCAGTTTCCTCTACAAACCTGTGCAGGGCTACTAACAACCAGGTTTTAGCTGTTACAGAAAGATAAACTGTTTCTAGTCCAACTTTCCAAAATTGAAAAGTTGTAGGGGGCATATGAGAGCTCACATCCTGATCAGCTCTCTTTTCTCATTAGTCTGTAAAGACATTCATCTTCTGAAGGGTATCTGATGGCTGCTTTTCATAAAGGATATCTCTCCTGAGTTACCCAACTAGCAGCAAAGTAGTACTTTCTGAAAGGATTTTTGTTCAGATGGATTCACAGTGCGATAAAACACTGATTATACAAATATAATAGAAGACGCTGAATAATTTCAAACTGAGATTTCACATAATAGATGTAAGAGTGCCTATATTTAGCCATCCAAAGCTATAGTTAAACTCCTACATAAAAATGGCCAACTGGAAATCCACCATTGGAAGTTGGTTGGTGGAGCTCGTATCATTGTTGGTATGAGCTTGTTGCTACCATTCCTCTCCCTCTTTAATCCTTCTCCTTTATGCCGCTAAGCTTCTCCTTCCCCACTATCGTCTGTGCCTTATTAAGGATATGGGAAAGTTACATTTAGCTTTAGGAAGATGCCTGGCCAGCAGCACAGTGAGGACTTTGAGAATGTGGACCAAGATTTTGAAGGAGATCTGAAACCTTCAGTGAGTTGAAAGAACTGACGCGGTGCAGGCACTGCGTGCCCAGCTCCATTGATCTTCTCTGGAGACCTCAACCACCACGGAACCAACTGCAGTGATACCCCAAGACACTAAAGAAGAACACGTGTATCTAGTTAACCAGTTCCTTGAATTGTGCATAATATCGTGTCCTCGCTTTGAGCAGACAAACCCATGACTCTGTAGACCTCAGGGGGCTTGTCCCCATACAGACCAGTACGTGCAAGGTGAGAATTTGTCCCCAGCATGTACAACGCACTGCTGTTTAGCACCAAAACATTTTGTCACCCGTTCACTGCTCCAAAGCTGAAGTGATTTAATTACAGTGGATGACATGGGAAGAAATAGTTAATTCTGTTAATTCTCAAGCTGCCTTTGACATTCAGCAGAAAGACATGAGTGTATTAAAACAAGTGTAACTAAGGTTAGCGTATCAAGAGAATTACTCCTAACATTGAAAAATGTAGTCATCTGCTGACAACAATCTATTCTCTGCTCTCAGAATCATAGCAGGGCCGTGGTGATTGTAGCTATGGTTGAGTCAGCATTTCCATGATGAGCTGCCATTAAAGATGGTCATTAAAGAACAAAAATTCTTGGCTGAAATTTCCAAACAGGCTCCTTAGGTCTGATCACGCCCCTGCTCTCCACCTGGCACTATCAGCTGTTCCTGCACAGCACGATTTGGAGGCACTCTGGCACAGAATTACTATAGCATCTGAATGGCTTTGCACAACCAGGAACAACAACTGAAGGAGCGAGAGTTCAGCAAATCAGTCCCTGCAAAAACACAGGATTCTGGATGTCAGAACCCTGCCGGAGTTGGAGAACTGTTTGAGTTAGATTCCAGAAATTCAGTCTGGCAAATGTCTCCTTTTCTGTGCCAAGTAGCACCATCACAGAATCAGACACATTACAACCCGAAATCACAACTGTTAGGTTTGCAAAGTCAAGGCTTTTTCTTTTCCTTAAAGACAGCTCTTGTGGGGTTTATTGTGTTTGACTGCTCCTTGAGTAGACATGCAGCCTGACAGTTCTTTGTGATACAATATTCACAAAGCTATTACTGGGTTTTAGAAACTGTTTGTAAGAAATCGCTCGGCTACATAGGCTAGATCTTCTGCAATGAAGAGATTATTCAGTGACTATCAGCTTAGCCACAGGAAGAGGGACTTTTTATCAACAGAGGGAACAAAAGAGCAGTGGAGTGCGTGTCAGCTGGCTCAGCACCCTCCTGCAGGAGCGCAGGGAAGTTTAACCCAAGATTTATGTGAAGGTTCTCCACCTGGCTCCAAGTCAGACCACAGAGTTACTGAACTACATCGCGTGGGTGACTTGTGAGAGCCACCAAATAACACGCACTGGAAGTTACACCGAAGGCTCACATTAATCACTGCCTTGCACTGCCAGCCTGGCTGCTAAGGCAGCTTCTACTCATGGAGGCCACTCCTGCTCATAAAGATCACCATGAGTTAATTCGACAAGTTAATTTTGAGCTAGTAATTCACGGCCTACAAACTGGTTGCGTGTAGCAGCATGTAATAATACAACTTCCAGTAACTTAAATTAAACTGTCTTCACCAGGGCCAGTCCACTGTGAATGGGTTATTTCGGTCTTCCTCAGTGTTACAAGAGCATTACATCATGACCTACTTTTGACCGAGTCCTTCCCACACATCAAGGCTACCTGGGATGGGAAGAACTTTTTTCAATAGCTCTTCTGCTCATTTCGTGCTGTGTGCATTAGCCATCCTGCTTCCTGGGATGGGGCTGCAGTGCCTCCTGTCCTTCCTGCTCTGCTGGGCACCCCACACTCAAGGATTCTTGACTGTTCCTGCCTAGATGCTCTGCTGGCACAGCTGAGGTCTAAGCATGCACTGCAGTAAGAACTATTCTGTATGCGTTTATGCAAAGCCTTAATAAGCTTTGTGTTTTCACTCAATTTTTTCTGTGTTCTTTTTTCCCGAGGGCGGTTTCATTCTGTTGGTTCTCACCTCTAGTCCTGAATTACTGCATTTGTTTGCCTCTTTCTTATATTCTTTACAAAGCCTTCAGAACCACATCCATTCCTCTTTGTCAGCGTGTTTCTTTTCCTCCTCTGATCCATTGTGGCTGTCATCTACTTTCTAATGACATTCAAATGGAAGTGCCATGCTGTCAGGCTAATCGATGCTAATAACATAATTTAAATGATTGACTAGTCTACAGAGACTGTGTTTAGTTGCTTTCTATGTTTAAAAAAAATGAAGAGAAACAAAGCTAAAAGCCTTAGACCTCAGAACGTGCTTAGATAAATCAGGCATGTGTAATTTCGACCAGAAAACACCTCACAGCAACTAGTTATGTAAATACTGAGCGTGTCTCAATGAAGTGTAATTCATCTTTTCTCTGGCTTTTCCTAGCTAGAGCTAAATATTGCCATTGGGATATTTTTAAGTTAAACGGAAGAATGAATTTAAGCCTCAATGGAAGGCTTCAACATGGCAGAATATTTAAGTCCTTGTGTAACTTTAAAAGGGCATGAATAGTCTTACTGAAGTCAATGGGATTTAATACACATACTTCAGAGCCAAGTTGAATCACAGCCTGAACAAATGTTGGTTTCATCTTACAGAATTGTGTGACCTGATACCCTACTTCCCAACATGCCTGAGCTTTGCTGACTGCTCTCCATCACATACAGCCTGAGCATTAAACCCAAATCCCGTTTCACTTGCAGCTTAATAGGGCTCCATTTTTTTTTAAAGTCACATTCCAGAGGCATCTTATGTTTTTTACCTCCTCTCTTAGAAGTAACACCAGATATTGCTATCATAAAACAAGATTCCAGGGAAAACTATTTGCCAGTCCATTTGCTTTATGCACTTGTCAATCATTAAAGTGTCATCACTGTCATTATACACATTCCTGCACAGCAGCAGGAGGCAGAGAAAAGAATTAAAACACAGATGTGAACCTTTTTGTGTTTTACCACAAACGTGAACAGGAAATCTCTAGGAGCTCTCACAGGAGAAGCAGCAGCCATGGGGATTTACACCTCTGGGGGTGGGCATGGTCCTCATCTGACTGCAAGGGGTGTCCCCGGTCGAGCTGGGAGCCCATGCACCATCGTGGCAGGGGTGAGGGACAGAGAGAGGAAGGACAGAAATGCCTGCAGCACTCTCATTCCCGAGCTGCTGGCATCCCAGCTGCAGCTGCTGCCCTGCCTAGCTCTGCCACGCTGTGGACCAACCATTGCGCTTTGGGTTCAGGAATGAGAACAACAAAAGCTGCAAGTCAATAAGATGTCTGCTGCTGCACATCTCCAGGACTACTTCTATGCAAAACTCTTTCTGTTGAGGTAGCACTGTGACCTACAAGAGCGTCAGAGAGGGAATGGGAAGCTGCACACTGAGCACTGTGGTGCAGATGCTCCATCTCAGTGTCCCACTCCTTTCTTTAGCCCAGGAGGACATTCGGCGGCGCCAGGAACACACCCACATCCCTCACCCGAGGACCCCTTTGCCTCCAGTATCCTTCATTCGACCATATGGATGCAGAGGAGGAGCGTGGGCAGAGGCACTTTCTCCATACAAACCACACAGGGGGTCAACCTGAGTCCAAATGTTTGTCATCCGAATCACAACTTAGCCTTACGTTCTAGCAGGTTTGAGTATGTGAGATTTAAAAATGAGGAGGAAGAGATGAACCCTCACCCAGGCAGAGGAGAAAAGCAGAGATTTAAATATTAAACTCTCTTTGTCTTTGAAAGAATTGGATATGCATACGATAGGATTTTTTCTGTGGGCAAATTTCTCTGTACCTTTCAAATCAGCAGCATCACAGAGAGTTTTAATCATCAACAATAGACCCTCGCAGCTGTGAGAGACAAGAAGCTTCATCCTTACCCTATAGGGAAGGTTTTCCAAGTTCCTGCTACCAGAAAGAGAACAGGCAAGCTGAGCAAACCTGTTTACTTGCCAATTTAAGGATTACAATTCATCTGAATGCTATGGCTCTGTACACCAAAGCAACTAAAATATTGACAAGGCTACTTCCAGGACTGATAGTGCTGCTAAAAAAGAACCGCAGTAAATAGGGCAATTGACTGGAAGCTAAAACGGTGTATGCTTTCTGGGCTAAAAAAATCCTCCAAAGATATTTATTAATTCATTATTCAATGATGACATGCACAGTGCTGTGCACACTTAAACATGAGATGCTGCTGTAGCAGCTTCTTGAAATTCTGATTTGCTTAAAATATTTAGTCCATTTTCATTCTAATTAAGGTGCCGACAAGAAGGGAAGCCATGGATCTAGGAGAGGAAAACCACATCTAATTGAAATGAGACTTTACCTCAACCCTACAAACAAATTCTTGTACGTCCTTTTAAAGCCTCTTCCATATTTTAGCCATTTGCAGCAAACAGCTGTAGGACAGATCACAGCCAGCACAGCTTGTGAGGTGAGATGTGTCAGCCGTTATGGTCAAGAGTTAGAGGTAAGATATAAAATGCAATGAACCTCTATGAAAAGCAAATCAAGCTACTTGGAGCCTGCTGTGTTCCCAAGCTGGGCTCTTCTGCTACTTGAGTGGCGATAATTGTACATCTGGCAGCCAGGATTGGAGCTCAGAAGCAGCTCTCCAGTCATTTCTCAATTGCAATTGTGACGGGAGGATGCCAGAGCTGGCTGACCAGCTGAGAAACAACAGGATCAAAAGACTAATCTTTCTGAACACTGTGATACTATTTATCTCCAGTCCCAGGTTCTGATGGCCCAGGATTTTCAGCTCTTGATTGCATTTCTCTTTCTGTTTGCCATCCCTCTCGCTCTCTTCCTCAGGCAACAAAGGATGTCATCTACAGAGAGCCAGGCTGGGGAGAACTATGGTAGCTGCAAACCAAATTCCAAATGTTGTGACTACATTATTTTTGGACTCAACCCAGTAATTAAAGCGCCATTTGTTTAGACAGTGCATTTCTTAAGGTTTTCCAAAGCTCTTCCAGGCAAACATCTCTGCTTGGCTGACAGAAGGAGACTGACCATAGCATTGCACCGAATCCTGCTGTAGGTTGTTAATCATGGTGCACAGTGGCAACTGCAATCTGAAGTCTGGGAAAGCTGGTAGTGTGTTGGAGAAAGCATTGCCCTAAGGCACTCTCTCTTTGCAAATACACTCCAGCATTTCACAGTTCCAGTACAAGTGCAAGGAAAACCATCCCCAACAGATTCGCTGCAGTGAAATAGTATGAAGAGACTCCAGAGAAGAGATAAGCAGTTGCAGACTCAGATTACGAGATTTCTAGAGCAATCTGCAAAGAATATGAAATGGGTCTGTGTGATTCTTCCCACCTGCACAAGTATTACGAGTAAGTTCATAACTTCTTCCTGCTTTCCTTAGCTGCTTTCACTGAGAAGAAATGGCAGCACTTGGGTGGCACCCAGTCCCTCACACACACAGTCTTCCCTCCGGAGCAAGCTCTGACTCATCCCAGTGAGTCAGGCTATCATTCACTTCAGTTGCCTGATTGTTTTGAACTTCAAGGCTTGGACGGCTGCATAGATCTTTTGACTTGTAAGTGTCCCAAATTAATCTGTCCATTCATTATAAACCATGATGACCTGAAAACACTCCGAACCACAAACTCTTCCTTGCCTTTAGGAGCTACAACAGATCCCTATCTTCATTGCGATCTGTAGACTACTTTGAGTTCTGAAAGTGAGACTATTTGCTTAGGAAATCAAAAAGTCCTTGATATCTATAGTTCATCATTTCAGCCCAGATTCTTCTCTCAGATCTCAAAATAAATATCATGTAATCCACAAAAAGCAGTCCGATGGACATCCACCAAAACTGACCCCACTTTTCAGTGGAATCCCTCAGCGAACCTGAGGGAATGAACTGCATTTGCATTTTGCTGGCACTGTTCTGCCAACTGAAATTTCCAGCTGCAAATTACATTTGAGAAGATGTGCAAATATTTTAGGTGCGTAATCAATATGCTGCAGATGACAAATTGCAAAGTAGGAAAGGAATAGCTGGCCATAAAGCATGGCTTCAATGCTAAATTAAGAAGTCTAATACAGTGACAGCTACCATCATGCAACACAGACATCTGATTCTCTCTGCTAGCGAGTGCATTATTTCAAAGAAACATTTCTGCAAAGTTTATCTTAGCCTGCTTACCAGCACTCGTCATATCAAGCATCCCTATGTTACAGATTCTCCAACTTTAAAATAAAAATGTGAAAACTGAAAGGCTAAAGGGATGAAAGGTACATTATGGAGAATGCAAAAAATATATACTAATTGTCTTTGTATGGAGAACTTCCACTGCAGTTTTGAAAGCAGTGGTCTATATATACCAAGCAGTGAAGGATATACAGTATCATGCAGTAGGCTTGTGGAAAAAGCACTCCTCAGTGTTTTAATAAATACTTTCCTATTGAGGTATGATCCTGGTCTCTGCAACAATCTCACCAGTACAATCATTCATATGCTAGAGGAAGCCCCTCTGCTCATCCTCTGGTGTTCCCAGGACACCCTGGCTGCTGTGCCCTGGCTCAAAGCAGGCATGCTGGAGCTTAGCATGATGTGAGGGTGTCTGCTCCAAGTTGCCTTCCTGTGCCTTGTATTCACCGTGACGGTTGAGCTTTTGCAGATGAATGATACAGCACATCACCATCCTTCTCTGGAACACGCATACTTTTGTGCCTCCATGAATCTGTTGAATATCCAACATCCCTGATTACGTGGAATGCTGCAAGCATTGAATATGCACGTCTGTAATGCCTTGCCCATGAGTCTGCATCTAGTCCAACAGTAAGATGAAGCTTGCACAGTCTACAGCAGCAGTTATAGAAAGTCCTCTGCCTATTTCAACAGCAGCCCTGGTATAATTACATTTTATTTTTATTTTGTATATAAGGACTCACTTTTCACAAGATATCAAATACTCACATCTCCAAGTTTTTACCTACAGCTTTTCCCACCCAGGTGTTTGCTAGCCCATAACTCCAAGGCGTCACTTCCATTTCTCTGGAACAGGGGAAGGAGAAGGGAAGAGCTAAAGGAATCCAGGGCACACATGTGCACCTCTCTGAGTTTTTCAGAAGTTCCTGAAAAAAAAAAAGTTCCTGGTGATCTTCCTGACTTAGGAGTCTGTGTGGCAGCACTCCCACTTCATACTCCACGCAGACAGTGGTAAAGAAGTCCTCAGCTCTGAACATCTGAAGGGCTGTGGTGAAACCAAAGGTACCCAGTAGAAGGTTTCAACCACCTGTATCACCTGTGATCACAGTCCTTTGGGAAGCCTTCCCCTTGCATCTTTATATTTTCACCACTGCAGGAAGAAGTATAAGTAGGACTGGAGATCTTTTGCCTAGAGCATTGTTCCTGAGATCAATCTATCTGCTGTGGTTGTCCCCTAAATTCACAGAATCACAGAATTGTAAGGGTTGGAAGGGACCTCTAGAGATCGAGTCCATTCCTCAAATTCATCATCTTCCTCCTTCTCCTGGGGTTTGGATAAAGACCAGATCAACTAAGACTGCTGTCTGGGGGGACTTCCTATGCATTCTCTTGATGTACATAAGATAAGCCTTGCTGCTCCTCCTCTTATCTGTGGTGTGTGATGGAGGTAAAGAATTAGTTTGCAGTCATCACTACACAATTTTTGCATTTAGAAGTATTGAGGTAAGCAACCAGACTCAGAAGCGTGGAAATGAGATGCAGAGAGGCATTTGCCTTAAGAATTTGATGGAGCAAGGCATTATTCCCTTTCAAGTGTGAGAATAGCAGATGTGTTTTGAAGTCAGCTGCTCTAATGGAGGAAAAGGTGCTGGAATCTGACTTTTTTGAATCAGAGAGAATAAAAGAGACAGTAAAAATGATTGTGAATGAATGATTGGCCTGTCTCTCTCCTACATAAAAATACCATTAGCTTAGTTCATGTGCCACACATTATTTACTGACTGTGTCACTGAGAAGCCTGTGTTCTCCACCCCAAACGCTGCTGCTGAATGCACAAATGTGTTTTTCCAAAGTGCAGGTCGAGGCAGGAGTGGCCCTCCCCAGCAGTTGCTAACACAGTTACTGGAATCAGATCTCTGTTTAACCTGCAATGGCAGCAGACAAACAGCTGCTATTGGCACCTGAAGCTCTTTCCCAAACTGGCTCAGAACAAAGCGCACCAAAGGTGTCAACAGCTCAGAGCTGTCTCCTGATAACACTGAAACCTGCCTTGTTGATGCAGGGAGTGCTTGTGCCCTAGGAGCTCTTGGTATGAACCTGGCAAGCCTAGATATGAAGTTGGGGAAACCTACAAATCTCAATACTCTGCCCCTGGCCACCACTAACAGGGAAAGCAGAGAGCAGAGTAGTCATGCCAGACACACCATTCTGGAGGCCCACGAGCGAGACGTGGATACAGAAGGCCAACGGTACCCTGGGCTGCATCAGAAGAGGGGTGGCCAGTAGGGCGAGGGAGGGGATTATCTCTCTCTACTCTGCCCTCGTGAGGCCCTATCTGGAGTACTGCATCAAGGTCTGGGGCCTCCAATACAGGAAAGATGTCACGTTTTTGGATAGGGTCCAAAGGATGGTGACAATGACAATCATGGGGCTGGAGCACCTCTCCTCTGAAAACAGGCTGAAGGAGCTGGGCTTGTTCAGTCCGGAGAACAGAAAGCTGTGGAGAAAGCTCACTATGGCCTTCCAACATTTAAAGGAAGATTATCAACAGGAGGGAAATAAACATTTTATATGGGTCAATAGTGATAGGACAAAGGGGAATGGTTTAGAACTAAAAAAAAATATTTAGATTAGTTGTCAGGGGCAAGTTTTTAACGGAGATAGTGGTGAGGTGCTGGAACAGGTTACCCAAGGAGGCTGTGGATGCCCCATCCCTGGAGGTGTTCAAGGTCAGGTTGGCTGGGGCCCTCATCCAGTGCTTCATCTAGCAGCTGGCAACACTGCCTGTGGCAGGGGGGTCGGAACTGGATGATCCTTGAGGTCCCTTCCAACCTGGGCCATTCTATGATTCTACAACATCAACACACATTACAGAAATCATTGCTTGTTTGCTCAGGATGGGGCCAGGACCTCCAGGTAGTGGTTGCAGCAGCTGCAGACACAAACAAGCCAGCAAAAGCAATTATCAGCACCATTTCACCAGGAGCTTCACCGCCTCCTCTCGGTTGTCATCTCTGATTTTGCAGCCCACCGTCCCAGACCATTTGCTTCCATTATCCCCAGCCAGATTAGGAGTACAGACAATAAATGAGGCTTCACGGAGACACTGCCCAGTTTGCTTGCTGGCCCTGAAATTCAGAGTTGGAGATCTGTCTCCCCACAGAAGACAATCTGTTTCCCTCATAACCACCCAGGAGGTGTGGAGAGATGCAGAAAGCAAAGCAAATCTTACTGCATGAGGCATTTTACAATGCAAAAACAGCATCAAGTCGAACTCCTGTGTTCAACTCCTGTTAAGGCAGAACAGAGGTCAGTCAGTATTCCAGCTTGAACCTAAGTAAGCTCTCTCAAAAACCGAGCTCCTGAATAAACAGCTCAGACATATTTATTTATAGAAATGTAAAGTTTTCAAAACATTTATCAGTAAACAGGGCCTTGGGTGCCACTGCATAATAACAGAATATGAGGAATAAAAATAGGTAGAGAGCCCTCTGGGAAAGAAAGAAAAGTGAACGTTACATCTGTTTGTGAAAGTGCTTTTCCTGTAAAATAATCTCCTTCAAGCACATGGGCAGCAGTTGGTTTGACATAAAGCAGCATCCTCAGGAATGGACAATTTTTGGAAAGGTAATTAAGCCAGAGGTCAAAACACATCTGGGGAAGTAGGTATGACAATTACTTAGCCTTGACGCTTAACAGTAGCTGACAGGCAAATTTATACAGCATCCTTTTGGATGGTTTAGGCTTTTATTTTCTTATTCCAGTGGCTTTATTGCTTCTAAATCAGCTAAAATCTAGCCTACAATGAAACAGCCTTTTCCCCTTGTAGTTAAACTGAAAAGGCAGCCCAGAAGGCTTCCAAAACTCTGGGAAGATGACACTCCAGAACCTACCCAGTCCTTAGGGCTCCCCTCATCCTGATCCAGGTTTCTTTAGGTCATATTATTTGGCCTGAAAGATGAGATCAAGTCTCCCCAGTGCCCATCAGTTCCCATTTGCAGCAACAGAAGCCAGATGGGTATAGACAGTGCCTTACAATGATTTTTGGCATGGAAACACACAGAGTTCTGTGCCGAGACAGTTTAACAGAGGAGAGCCAGACCAGGGTGGAGAAATGTGGTGTTCAAAAAAAAGAAAGATTCCCCAAGAGCACAGGAAGCAGCACGGGTTCTGGCCTCCATCAGCAGGCTCCTAGCCACTTTCAGACAATAGCTACTTGCAAATTCAATGCTGTCTCTGCTTCGCTCAAGCAGTTACTCTAGATGACTTCCTCAAGTCTCTTTGCACAGCTGGGTATGTGGCTTCCCTAAGAGAACTCTCATGGAGAGTACAGCCTGGCTCCAGCCCACCGAAGAACTGTTTTCCAGTGGTTGCTGAACAAACCTATAGGGAAGTGCATCCTCCAGCCCCATGGGAAGGAGCTGGCTGCTCCACGCATGCTGCACACAACAGGACAGCACTGGCACTGGAGACTGCATGAGGGGAGCTCCCAGCATGCCCCTGCTGATGCTAGGATGAACAGGAACAGCAGAGCAAGACACAAAGAGGGAAAAAGCAGAAGGAAAATAGAGACTAGCACATGGAGGAAAAATCTGCAGGCACCCTGCCTTCACAGCTCATCAACCAGCCCTGCTATCCTGAGATAGCTAAATCATTGAAATAGCAGTGAGTCTGTTTGGAACCCTATCTGAAAGCCTCAGGACTGGTTTCTGTGGCTCTTCATGGAAGTGCAGAACAACACCTTTTTGCATAACAGAGAGAAATCTGCTTTAAATCACTTTGCTTAGAGAAGAGCCTTCACATTTGTGTTATTCCCAAGAAACATGCAGCTTCACCCCACAACAGTTAAATACATAATGGCTTTGATCTCAAGGGAAGTGAGCATGAGATAAATGCTTCCCCTGATAGTTAACAATGGAGGTTTCAGTGGGCATCAGATAATGCTAGCTGCTAAATGGGCTGCCTCCTGTAGAGGCAGTAGACTGTAATACTTGATCTCATCTTCCCCTGCCATTAGTCCCAAATGCATGACTTGCATCGTATTGCCAGTCAAGAGGATAAGCCTGTGAACACCAGGCTCTGCAGAGACATGAAGTGTAGCAGCGTTATGCCAAGAGAGGCAGGCAGGATGATTCAGAGTTGCTTTCAAATTACAGGCTTCTTTCAAAGTGGCAGCCATCTGCAGTCACACAAACTGCAAGACAAGTGCCTAGGGGAGACAACTCGGTTTCTTTACTAAATGAAGTGGAAGAGGCACCTTACTCACTCTCACCTGCTCTAACTGCCACTGCTCCCATTAATTTTTAGGAACAAACGCTGAATAAGGAATAGAGCTCCTGTTTTAAAACCATCCTCTGTTCTTCCCTGTGTGTAAAGTCAATGAGAAAAAAAAACCCAAAAAATAAAGCTTTGATCCTGCAGACTCCTAGAGAGGCTTATCACCTCTCACAGAGACCCCCATGGTGAAATGGGTTCCGGTCAGCACAAAGCTGCTGAAGCCACACAGTTTCCCCCAGACTGTCCGATATTGGATATTCAGAAAGGAGTAGGTAAGCCCGTAGGACTTTGGGGCCTCCTACCTTCATACAGCATGAGCAAAGCTGTTGTGAACCTTCCATCCAAACTGCATAGCCATGGCCATGCGTCTTCCCAGTGCATCATTGCTGAGTAACAAACACATCAATTCTAGATCTCTTTAAGAATCTCTAGCAATGGTACCTGACCATAACTTCTGTTATTGTTCCAGTGACCGGTCGCTTGTATTTTTTCCAGCAAGGAAGCTCTTCTGCAGCTTCCAGGATCTAGTTAGAGCTTTGCCAGGTATTTTGAAAAGGTTCCCTTTACAACCTTTTGTTCCAGGTCCTGGAAGTTAAATTTGCCTTGGTTAACACAGAATTGTTATTCTAATATCTAAGCAAATTACTCAGGTTTCTTAGAATAAAGCATGTTAATCTATCCTTCTATTATTTGGGTAAGTCTTGGGTAAGGGGAACTGATGAACCACAACACTTTTCTAGGGCTCTGCAGTACCAAATCACGCACCTTGCAGAAGTCAAGGGGCATGTATTGTATCAACCCAAGTATCTTCATCAGCCAAACTTGTGATCTCACCCAAAGATACTACATCAAGCTCCTTCAGCACGGTTATGTTTCCCTTAACCTGCAGTGGTAGGAACGAAGTAATTTTTTCCCCCTGTAATGCAACATTCAGTTTAATTCTTTGAGTTTCCTTTCAGATAGCATCAACAGTCTATAAAAAAATTGTGATTCTCTGCATACATCCAAAATCCATCTAGTTTAGTCACTGTTTTATTTGCATTTGCTTGAAGCATAAACACCAACGACTTAAAAGCATCCCTATTTGAAGCAGGTAAAAAATAAAAAGACAGAAAAAGAAAGCAACGAGAAAGAAGAGCCCTTTCCCTCTACATCTAGCATGCAAGGCTAAATTCATTTTTATTTTAAAACACTAGCTGCTCTGTGTTATTAGGTGTACCACAGCAGCTACAGGATAGAAGACTACAAAGATTGGCCAAAACACCATCCTGGGTAACGTAAAAGAAAGAAATGGCTGAAGTTCCTGACAAATTATTCACTCATTTAAGCATTGGCAGAATGGGGATGCATCAAATTTGCAAGATGGTAAAAACAATGGAGAGAAGCAATGCTTACAAGTGGCTCTGCACAGGCTTATTTTTCACAAGGGCTTCTTTTCGTTTTAAGCTTCCTTTTATTAGAAAGAATGCATCAACAGCGAGATACACTTAACATTAATCATGTATGTCAGATCCTGCAGAACATTTACATATCTCCAGGCCTGTGCCAAAATGCTATAGAAAGACCCCCACTGGAATAAGTCTTTGATCATGCCAGAATTCTATTTCTGCTCCTAGAGGTGATTCAGCAATCAGCTCAGCTCACAGAGCTTTTATTTCTACAGCTGAGGACCAAAGGCCTCAAAGATATGCAATCAGCTTCACTGAAAGATCAGAAGTAAGGGACTGAGGGGCTCTGGGGCTAGCTGCAAAATCAAAGAGAGATGTTCCCTTTTTGCTTCTGTTTCATTTTGCAGATCACCTTGAGGGATTTTGGCCACTTCTTGAATTGGCAATGGGTCTTTCCACCCAATATGCTCTTCCTTTAATTAGCGTAAGGCAAAAGCCTTGCTAAACCTTCTGCTTTGTGGTCATACAAACAGCTGTGTCCCCTACCTGCCCCAGTCCCAGGCTGCACAGTTTTCTATCCAGTTGCTTTTATGAGGTTGTTCTTTTAAGCTTTTTTTGGGCCACTTTTTCCCCCTCACTGCTCCCCATTCCCACTGCTGCTGGGCAGTCCCAAATTCTTCTTCCCTAACTCTGAGGCAAAGAACTCATCTCTAAATTCTAGCCCATATTCATTTATGGGTGACCTGTTCTCTTCTTTCTTACATCTCCATTCCTTTCCTACTGGAGGATGCGGTATTCAGATGAAAACAACAGTAACAACAACAAACAAAGAAAAAGGACACCAAAAAAACTCCACAAGTTCCCAAGGTGTGCACATTGGCAAGATGTAGATTTGTTCTTTTCTGTGGATGTGCATTTCGCAGTTTTTAAGAGGAAACCAGAGGGGAAAACTGTTACAGACAAGAAAAGCAGAGGTCTGCACCAAGCTCAGCTTGCTTAGGGCTCTACCGAGGCTGTGCTGGAAAAAAGATGTTTCTCAGATTTAACTCTGAATATATTACCTTCTGGAAAGCTTCCATTCCTTCCTGAGCTAAAGAGAAAGAGTTCTGGTTTGTTTTAGTGGCGCACACTGCAATTTGTGTGCCTCTGATGAGTTTGTCACCATTTAGAGCAACAATGAAGATACAAGTGGCATTTAAAACATTCACTAGGCAGATTAGAGACATTAATTAAAATTCATTTTATTTCAGATGTGATAATTTGTTTTCCCTCATTCTGCCATCAACAGTTTTGGTGCCACCTTATCTCTGCAATGAAGCGTAACTAGAGCAAGCCTTCTAGCTGGGATCTCAGTTACAGCATTATTGTCTTCTGGCAGCAGACAGAGAGCAGCTGGGCCATCTAGAAGACACTTACTACCTGAGATAAGGTAGAGGGGATACCTTCACAGGCTGAACTGGCACTCGTGAGAGTGTGTTGAACATGCATTGCACAAAGTGTCTGGCTGAAAACAAAGTGCATTCTCTAGTTTGATATTTGCTTATCTATGAAATTACATTGTGGGAAAGTCCTACTTCATTTAGTAGATAATATCTTCTTGTACCAAGCCTATTTATGCCTCCATCTCCTAGATAAATTTCACCAAGAGTTCAGTTAAATAGGGTAGCTTTGATGCATAACAAGAAAACATCACCACTTCTTTGCACAGACCCTCCAAGAACATGGCTAGCCTTACTTATTATTACAGAGTTAGCCTGAAAGAAGTGTCATGGAGATGAATTCATTCACCAGAAAAACAAAGCTGTATGTCCTGACTCTGGCACTCGTATGGGCAGGCCATCGTACTGTTTCTGTTTATCTCCCCTTCTTTGCCTCTGTGGGTTTCTCTGTGTGGAGAAGTTTGCCCTTCACTGCATATTGGTACAGATGGTCCCTGTGGAGCTCTTATCTCCACTGAATCCTGCATGCATTAGAGAATACAAAAAAAAACATGTTTTTTCAGGACTTTCCCTTAAGAATCCTATCTTAAACATTCACTGCTGAGTGATTAGAACAACCTAACATGGTCCTTCTAGCTATGGTTAACCCAGCAACCTTTACAGAAAGATAACCTTGCAGAAGTTTATAAATGGGACCATTTTCTGTCATAAGCTAATTTTCTTTGGGAACTCACATTTTAAATGAATGTTTCTCACCATTCTCATCTTCCCAGGAGGTCACTGCACATCCCCAGGCAAAGTAGCGCCAGCTCCACGCGCACACACTATTCAGGAGGTCCTTTTCCAGCTGAAAACTCAATGCAGATCAAATTTGAAGTCCTATTCACTAACTGCATGTCTTCACCACTATTAATTACTGTGTAGAAGCTATTTTAAAGATGTTAAGCTTTTTTATTTTTTGAGAAAGAAAAAGTACAGGTAGTTCAATCAGTGCATGGGGAGATAGTCAAGTTAGCATCCTCTGAGATTACAGCAGGCCGCTCCCTACATTAAGCAAATGAAAAACTGAGGCTAAAGTAGACAAATGAGAACTCACAGACCTCATCTCTCCAAAGGCACGTTAAGGACCCAGTTTTGGAAGGAACGTGGTGGACCTGCTCAGACAAACATTGCTAGTGCGCCTATAGCATCAATCCATGTTGAAACATCCACAACACTTGAGGCCAAAGGATGTTTAAAGAAGAAACTAATACCAAGACTTTTTCTAGCTGTGCTACACAGAAGATGAAAATACTGATCACTTTTCCAAACGCTGTAATTTGACTTGAAGGCCTTCTTTAGAAACTGTATTCACTCTTCATCTTTAATCAAATGGATTTAGTTTTCCTCCTTACAATGGGCCTGAGCCTTTTGACATTGCTGCAGAGTAGAGATGCCACTAATAAATATTTAAGACGCAAAGCTTTAAGTGAAATGAAGGATTTGTTGGATAATATTTCACTTTCCTTAAGCTGTTTGTTCACCATTAGAACTGAACATTTTAATTTTATGCTGATTGCTCATAGAGCTAATGTGGAGACACTTCCCAAGAAGCCCAAGAGCCAGGGAAGCAGTCTATAAATAACTGCCTTGGAAATAAACTCCTATGAATTGGACATAACCCAGATCAGATTTTCAAGCGTGTTGTAAATTACCCACAGCCAGAGCACAGGTCAAAAATATTTACTCACATTGAGCCTCATTCCTCAGATTCACCTCCCAGGAGTATTTTAAATCCAGTGCAGATAACAGAGAGGCCTGAAATTCAGTTCTGCTTGCCCTCAGCCCTGTGCAGTTATTTATTCCTGTACTGATATAGCAGTATTATCTCCTGGTCTTGCACTAGTGCAAGAATCCCTAACAACCCAAATCATCATCTGAGTTTTTCACTATATTAATGCAGAATGGATTGCTTGTGATTAAGATCACTTATGATTAAACCTGACTTGAAAAGTATTACAGCAGCTTTAGAGAAATGCAGGAGAACAGAACTATGAAGGAGGAAGAGAACTGGAATCAGACTGTGCCGGCATGAAGCGAAGGCAGAATTTGGCCCTAGAGCTACAAGACCAAGACAAGGTAGTAGCTGGACAACTTGAGCAAGATTGTGTTCCTGCCCTGCATTACTTGCACAGCACAGCCTGAGCTGGAATGCTTGGAGCCTCAATGAGAAACACTTGGGACCACATCCATTTGTGGGGAAAAATATACAGAGCATTTATCGATCGAGGCAACATTCATAGCTAGGAGCTGTGCTGCTTTTTAGAAGGAGGCTACGCATCATGAACTCTTCATGTTTCCACAAGTTTGACATAGCTTTCAAGATAAAAGCTGATGCAAAGAAGCATCCATCAAAAACCCTTGGGAGATGCTTTGTGATTTCTAAGATAATCCTCTGCAGTTTCGAATTATGATCTAAGCCTGAGCTGTGGAATTCATGCAGTTTTTTTCAAAGAGATGAGCCTAATTTAGAAAGAGCGTGTCACATATTAGACATAGTGTCTTTTTGCTGGTTGTGTTTCCACACATGTGAGACATTCCACTTGATTTAAGAGGTTTACAATATACTCATAATTAGTCATACGTCCTTAATTGTAAAGAGGGCTAGCCAAACCAAGACAGAATTTTGCTAAGGTAAGGTAAGGATGCTGCTTTTTAAGATTACTTTGTATTAGTTTAAATGCAAAATCTCAGGAGTAAAGTTTCATTTATCAAATGCCATTGAAAGTTCAACTAGTGCAACTCTGATGAAGACCACTGCATTCAACTGCAAATTAATGCAACCTTCATGGCAGAGAGTTGTGGGCTTTTTTAGAGCTGGCAACTTTGAACACCCAACCATCCGTTATTGAATGCTGTTCGCAAGAGAAGTACACCAGGGCATGAGGTCCTGGGGACTGCAGATAGAACCCAGGTAGGTCAGATTCACCAGAAAGGCCAGTTCAGTCTTAACAATGAACTATTTATTGCATCAAACACTTCTGACATTCCCAAGAAAATCTGCAGTGTCTCACTGTAGAACCAGACCAGTGGCTTCATCCACTGTATGCACTGATTTTAGCAGATAACAGGGACTGTGTGGTCCCTTACTCCAAATTACATCAACAAGTTAACTGCTTTGTTCAGTAGGTCCCAGATTTATGGGGAGGGCTTCTAGTTTTTGCAGTTCTCTTCCAAGTCAGTCAGCTGGAAGTGCTGAGATCATATTATTTAAGCAAAGGGCAAGCTTCAAGTGCAGCTGCTCTGAGTACCTTCGACTCAAGAGTTAGCTGGTGGTATCAGTTAGGGAAACACAGGTTAGAATTATTCTTATCTCTTCTCTGCATATCCTCCTCTTAAACATTAATACCACAGACATTTCAGATTCTGAAGGGGAAGAAAGCAAATTATAATGATAGGAGAAAGAAACAGAGGAGGAGAGGGTGAATAAGGCACAAGGATGCCTTGCTACAAGGAGAAAATAGAAACATTGCATGGAAAATGGTTAATGCAAATTAAATGAACAAAGGCATAGTCACAAGCACCGACAGAGTAAATGGACATAGGTAGAACAATTAATGTTAGTAATTTAAGTTTAATATGAAGTTAAGTGCAGGGTCTAAGGCTGTGGTAGGCCTGGTCGTGCTGGCTGAGACTCGTTTCACCCCAATTTTAACTATCCAAAATAAAGTGTGATGTACAGAGTAAGCTATCACTTGAGGCTCCTTTCTGAGCCAACAGAAAGCGACAACGGGAAGGAGAGGCACCTCAACCATCCAACAGCAGGCACCAGAGCAAAGCGGGATGAATCCTCTCCCATGAGTGAAGAAGGAAACACGCTCCTCTGCTTGTCTGGGTGCTGTTGGCTGGAGTTAGCCTCTCTCTATAAACAGAGTCCTGGTACAGGAGCACTTCTCAAGACACTACACTATTTATACCATCAGCATATAGGGGTGATGGGCTTACTGGAGGAGCAAGAAACATCTTGCAGAGATCTGTTCCACAGCAATCTCCAGAGCTCACGTTTGTGTCAGCAAGCCTGCAGCAGGACAAACCTCTATCTATGTCTGTGCCTGGCCTATTATAAAGATTGTGTCATCTCATGCCAAGACACAGTGGCAAGCCAGCTTTCAAGCTTATATGTAATTTATTTCTTGGTCTGTATGATGATGTTTGAATTCAGTGATCTAGCTGACCCATCAAAATCTGCAAGAGCTGCTTCACTCTCTGAGCTTTGTTTCATCGCTTTATCCAGTTTGAAGTGGAGATGCTGAATTCTAAATTTAGAATAACCTCAGCAGCTCGGTGCGTCTATCCATGCTTGCACTCTATTTTCTGAAAGATGATGACCAAACCAAATCCAGATTTCCTTTTAATCTTGCCCATTTTAAATCAAACTGAAAAAGATATTAAAGCTGTACTGTGAAACGTGCTGCTCCATGAATTAGTAATTTTCTTTGCTTTCTACACTGGGAATTTTTTTGCCTGTGTTGCTGTTTCTTACTGCCACTCAACGTGAGGAGCTTTTATTTGAATGAGACTATTTCAAAGCACTTTTACGCTCATGTAGAGTCAGGGACGTATTTATTTTCTGACAGTTATTTACTTCCAGTAAATATTTCACAGCCACTGGGTCTCCCAGATGAAAGCAGAGTTTGCTCTGCACTCCTGTGCAGGAGTCTAATTAAAAACTGAATAAAATGGGAGGGACAGAACCTAAGTGTTAACGATGGATGTGTCTGGAGGGAATTCAGCAAGGGGAGCCTGCTCCTTGGCACGGGCGTTGGAACCACTGCATGAAAGCAGAATAAGAACATCCAACACAGGAACCAAAAGCCCTGAGATGGATGGGAGAGGAGGGGAGAAGCTTTCAGAGAGGAGAGCCTACCCTGCTCCTGCACAAAGTGACTGCACAGGGCCAACACCGCTACTTTCTCCAGTTAGCGAATCATTGGGACAGAAGGACCGGCCTTCGAAGGGCTGCCTCCGTGTTTGGGTAATTTCCCACAGAAGACTTCACACTAACTAAATAAAGAGAGGGAGAAAATAAAGACCAAGCATTACTTTCACTGTTATTGCAGAAATAGCTTGTTTGCTGTTGGTTAAGGAAAGATTACTTACCACAGCTGTCTAGAGGGCAAAGGCAAACTGGAATTTGCTTAAGGTCTTGAGGAGGATTTTTCACATAAAGAGTGCGTTTGGAGACAAGGGAGATTATGAACAATCCTTTAACAAGATCCTCAAGCCATCAGCCTGTTTAATATTATTGATC
Source organism: Numida meleagris (assembly GCF_002078875.1). Lineage (NCBI taxonomy): Eukaryota > Metazoa > Chordata > Aves > Galliformes > Numididae > Numida > Numida meleagris. The sequence continues at coordinate 5,072,140 of NC_034416.1, forward strand.
AGTGCAGCCAGAGCACATTAAAAAAAATCTATCAGATTAGAATGGAAATTGCTTTCTTGTTCTGGCTTCTCATAAACTTCATTTCTCTTTGCAAAGGAAAGCTTCTCTGAAAGACTGGCAGCTCCTAGGCCCAAGGTGATGGCCCTGCTGGGAACAAGATGTTTCCAACACATGCCAGCAGCTGCAACTCCCTGTTCTGCCGCACCCTCCAGCCCAAAGCACCAGCCCCAAAATACACACTATCGATTTTTTGTTGGTAGTTCTTCAGGTCAGGAAGTTCCCACTTCCTTCCAAGAAACAATTTGCATTTTTCTCTCCAGTCGTGGACACAGAAAATAGCAAGATTTACAGCAAGCAAGCCAATGAGACCCACAAGGAGAGGAAAAAGGTAGCAATGTACCAGCATCTGAGACTCCTCGTAGCCTAGGGAGTAGAATCATAGAGTCATTAAGGTTGGAAAAGAGCACTAAGACCCCCAAGTCCAACCTGAGCCCACCCCCACCATGCCCATAACCACGTTCCTCAATGCCACAACTCCATGGTTCTTGAACACCTCCAGGGATGGGCAGCCTGTGCCAGCACCTCACTCCTCTTTCTGAGAAGCTTTTCCTAATAATTAGCTTAACCAAAAATAGCACCAAACCTAACACCTCAAACCAGAAGTGACATCTTCCTATGAAGAGGCTTTCTATGAGAAGCACAGCTTGACTGTGCATTTTCAATGCTCTTCCTTTGAGAGCACAGAACACCAAATCAAAACAAACCCAGATCAGGTATTTGATTGATGCCATCCACCTAAGCAACAAAGCTTTCATCTCTAAAGTCCTCACGGTGGCGATCACAACCCTGGGGATTTTGGTTTCAAAATAAATAAAACACTTAGCTTTCAATTCAGTGCCCCAGAAGTTGACAGCAACAGTAGTAAGCAATAGAAATTATTTGTGTTAATAGCCTTGTTTATTCTAATGATGTGAGCATTTTCTGTGGAGATTAATTAGCCATAATGTTGCAAATAGTATTACACGTGAAATATGCACAATAAACCAAAAATTATTTGACCGACCTATGTTCTGAAGTAAAATATTTACAGTAATGAGATTTCAATTATCCTTTGTTATGGCAGGCCATTCTCTACACTCTTCTTTATTGATAGGAGACGCATTGTTTCAGCATTTTAGCTCAATTTATTTTCTCCCATTTGCATTTTCTTATGCACAGAAAATGAGAGATGATTGTTACCTTCTTCACTTTGCACTCAATTTACATCAGTAACACATTACCTCATCCAAACTCATTTATCTGCCACAGAAATTTGATAACAAAAGCTACTGTCAGTGATGAATAAAGATCATTTCAAGTGGAGCAAGAGGAAACAAGATGAATTATTGGTTTGGGGACCTTTTGTTTACTCAAGGAAAGAAAAATACAGGATTTTTTTTCTACCTAGGCAGCACAGATCTCACAAAGCTGTAGCTCAAATTCAGCATCTCCTATTCACCTACAGCTGACACTCCTTTCTGCATACAAAAGTAACTCCATGCAACCACAAATGTCCCTCACATTTGCTGCACAAAGGAACATTTCTACATTTTTGGACTGATGGCACAGAATTGATGTTTCACAAGCTCAAGCAAACACTCACAACTACCCAAGGGTTGCTGTAGCCTCAAAGCAACTGATAGCTCTCCAGCCCGCGAGATACAGCACATCCAGCACAGCACACTGCTTCCCATCAAAGCAGCCAGCCTGGCTGGGAGCGCTCGTGGTGCTGTGAAACGCACCATGGGATTCTCTTGCACTGACAATAGCACAATATCCATCTTGCTTTGCTGGGAACTAGCGAGAGCTGCCAGCTCCTCTTGCAGCCCTGACGCTTTAAAAAGCTGCCAGAGCCTGCTAGCCTCCATCGTGCACGGGTGCAATGCTGGACATCAGTTCTACACTGTGCACGGGACAAGCTGCAGTTGGGAAGCAGGTTTTGAGGAGCAGGTCATTGGCATAAAGCCCACAAGCCCTCCCCAGAGCTGAGTGATGTCAGCTCGCTTTCCCTATGACTCCACAAGGAAAGAGAGGAGGGGGGAGGCTTGTGTGCATTCGTTTTGACCTTTCCAGCAATGAATGCTTCATTTTTTTACAGTATCCAATATTTTCCCAAAAGAAATTCCTCACCTTGAAATAGTTCTTCACATTAAGGGAAAGTCAGAAGGGAAGAAACGGTTCTTAAGAGTTATAAGTAATCCACCATTAAATGTTAAAGGTTTTGGATGGAAACCTTATTTTTGGTCAGTTTGAAGCAGGAGCAGCCGGTGAACCTGCAGCCAGAAGTCTGCTCACTCTCCCTGCGCCAGTGACAGCACTTGTAGGGTCATCTCCAAGTGAATCTGTGCTGGCTTTTTTGGAAACGCGTGCTCCGCTGAAGGTTTTCCAAGTGCTACCATGGATTTTATGTGGCAAATATCATCTGGACAGGAACGGGAAATCCAGTGCTTCCAAGAGGTTACTGGGGCTGGGTTAATGTATTCTTGTGCCTTGCTCAACCTCCAAACCTGGCAGCAACATCCTACAGGGCAGGAGATGACACCGAAGGCTGCAGCTACCTAATAGGTTTCTTGAGCATGGATGTACCCCCTAGAGTAACACCCATGCAGCCATTTCAGGGCTCAGCAATGGCACATCTGGGGACCTTAAATTAAAGGGTTACCCAGAGCAAATAAACAGGAGTTTGCACTTTGGAACTATTGACTGAGCTCCACCACCTGAACAATTTGTTCCCAGGTTTGGGCAGTGGGAGGAAGATGGCAAAAATCCCCCTCATACTCTCCTTTTGTCTTCTGGAAGCTTTCCTTGGTGCCGAAAGTACAGGTGGGTCCATTTAAAAGCCTAGGAAGTCATCTGCTCCAGGGGGTGGGGGTTATTGGCACAGCTAATGGGGCCGGTGGCCACTTGACACCGGGACAACTTGTGCTGTCTCATGAGAGACAAGGGGTCAGCAGGACCGCAGCATTTCAGAGCTCCTCTATTTGAAGCTCTGGCTCTTTTTTCAAGAAAAAAAAAATAATAGCTTTTATGCTGATTTAATGCAGAAAGTTTCACAGGGATTAATTTTAAGAATGGGATTTTTTTCTTGAATTTGTACAGCTTTCAATCTTCCAGAGCCTGATTCAGCCACTTAGAACATGCACCCACACGCAAAAGGAAATGCAGGGAACATGGCACTGGTGGAGTGACATCCACAGCCTCTGCGTGCCATCACTTTTTCCTGGAATACAGCACTCACATCCATAAAACAGTCACTGGGCTTGCCACAGTGGGAAATGTTTAAAGCCAAACCCAGCATGAATTTAACTAAGACTGTAAGAGGCAGCCAAAATTGCAGACAAGATAGAATAGTTGATGGATGTGGGTAATCACACATAGTAATGCAGGCTGCTGCATGATTGATCTGTAGCAGCAACAGTTCCAGCAGCAGCTGGTTCACTTCCAGTGCGAGTACTTGGCTGGTGCAAGGCCTTTCTTCTTTTATTAAAGCACTGAATGTAACAGGTTAAAAAAAAAGAGGAAAAAGAAGAAAAAATTACTTTTCCAAAGTGTTTGCTTAGCAATGGGAAGTGGGCAGAGTCCATGGCATATTAGTGCCACCATCCACCCAGGTGTATTTCCTTGAAAATTTAATACTCAGGTGGCAGGACAGGCCTCATCCCCAGCCCAAAGACCCCCCCCTTACTCTTTCAGGAACTGATTTAGAAGTTGCTAAGCCATACGTGACCATATGCTTGGTGTGAGGATCATGTCCAGCCAGGGTGGGCACACCGCACATGACCCCATGGTACTACCACTTTCAGTTGAAATCAAGTTCTGCCTATAAAGCAGCATGTGGGATTAGTAAGCATCAAGAAAGTCTAGATGGGTCTGATGGAGGTGAGGTTGTTTTCATTAAAACAAGATCTCTCCATTAAAAGGGTTAACTATGGCAGATGCCTGGCACGTTCCACCATGAAGAAATGAAGGAGCAGATCTAATTAAATGCAGCCACAATTGGTGGCATGCAGCTGTGCCCATGTCTGGCTCCCTAGGCACTAACCTCACAGAGAGCCCAACAGAGCTACAAAACCAATGAAGGCTGCTCCATCTCCCTCAATCCAGCCTTTTCAGCCCAGCTTGGGTTCATGCCAGAGGTTGTGGCACATGCCAGAAGGAAGAGTCTCCTCCAGTGACTTTCATGTCCCACATATAAACCCCAATCTTGCAGATGGGAGAGGACTGGACAGCCCATGGGAGCTGCAGTGTTTAAACCAAGCCAGAGTTCTTTACCCATCAACATCTAATTGTTTGGCAGTAGATAAACGTCAGGATTTTAATGGACTCCCCTCCTTTTTAACTGAAAGCATGAGGAAGGCAGAGGTGCAAGCTTGCTTTATAGCGATTAAAATCCTTGCAAAAACAATTAGTATAACGTCTGACATAGAGAGACAGAAATGCCTCCGCCAACCTCAGGAGCAAGGTCAGAGCCAGCTGGGAGAGCACACGTGGTAGCACCACAATGGGACCATGTCACCAGGTGACCACTGCTGGAAGGCTGGTGGCAACCTGGACATCCCCTCTGCACCTAGGGCCAGGGGTCCTCACACCACCTCGCCTCAATTTCTCTGTTCAGACAAGTTGTCTCTAAGCAGCAGCATGAGAAAGCCTTTGGTTTTTCCATTCTTGAATAGCTTATTCCAGTTTCAGCATCTGTGACAGGAGGTATTCACACCTTCTGTGAAACTTCAGTGCTCCTAATTACCCTCTTGCCATCAGTTTTGCCTGTCAGCTGCTAGGACTGCTGGTTCACTGGATTGCAGTTAAGTTAGACACCAAAGAAGCCTCAAGTAAGCAATAATGCTCCCGAAACATCTCCGGCCATAGGGGATGATGAACTTGTGAGAAGGGCTTTCTGGGAGAGCAGAGCCCTGCTGCCCACCCCACACCCCCTCTGCAGCCCGGCTTTCTTTTCCAATTGCAGTCTTTATCGAGAACAAAGAGGCGAACGCAGTTCTGAGCAGGACAAGGCGAGCCAATTCAAACAGGCTGGAAGAGTTCATTCCTGGGAACCTCGAGAGAGAATGCATAGAAGAAAAATGCAGCTTTGAAGAAGCCCGAGAAGTGTTTGAGAACACAGAGAAAACGGTGAGTACCACAGCTGCAAAAACAGCCCAAACCCTTCCTCTCAGCCTCACCTGCATGGAGTGCTGGGGAGAAGCACAGAGAGAGGAGGACTGAAGAGCAAGGGGGGCTGTGCAGGAGCCAGGTGCAGCACACATTGCCACTTGGTTCACGATCCATCTGTCGGGCTGGGGAAACTCTATGGGGGTTGGGTGCTCACCACTGGGATTACTGAGGTGGTTGTTTCCCTCCAAGCCTTTGGCTTTAGCTTTGGAGCCACCCCGTTAGCCCAGGAACTAGAAACCAAGGGAATTTCTTTTTTTCCTTTGCAGATGGAATTTTGGAAAATATACATTGGTAAGAGCTGCTTTCTTCACATTCACACGCATAATATTCATCTCTCAGACCATAAGCAGCAGATGCTTATGGAAAGAAATGTTTTTCAGCATTCAGGAATTGTTTTATCACTGTGTTGATGAGAGATGCACCCTAAACGCTGTGGTCACTCAGCCTGTGCCTATCCCCTTTGTATAAGAAAGGCAAGGAAAAAAATTACTTGCCTTTTCTATATACAAGCAGGGTTTCTTGGAACAGACTGCACAAATCTCACAGAAAAAATAGTTCACACAGACTGCTGCATCCAGCAAGCCCAGGTCACCTTCTGGGCTTCTGGTTTCAGCTGCAGCACAGAGCAGAACAAGACAGCAAGAGATAACACCCCACCAAGTAAATGCTCTGTTCTCCTGCAGAGATCTCCAGATACAACACAACCTTATACAGACTCAGTGTGAATCCCTGGAAATGCCATGATAAGTAGAGTCTCAACGTGGTCACAGCAAACAGCTGTTTGTAATTTACACCAGTGGTCCCAAAGCTTTGCTTCTCCACTATTTTTTTTCCCCCCCAGCATCGCTTTCTTCCTTTTCCTTACCAAAAAGATTTCAGTGTCCACTAAAACATCTGAAACAGATTTTAAGTACATTTTGATAATTGAACTGCTTTGCAGACTGGCAAAGCACCCAGAACATTTCTAGCCTTAAATAATTCAGATTATTTGGAAGTTACATCTGCATCGTAGGACTGCCCTCTGAAAAACTGTAACACAATGGAAAGCACAACAATAGCAGAGCAGCAAGGTCCCAAGCTACAGCAAGTAAGGATTTACTCAAACACAACAGTCACAGGAATAAAGGAAAGAAGCTGCTTACCTTCAGAAGGCCCAAGGTATGCAGGGACCTCCACCAGGATTCCCTTTCCTCCACTGCCAACCCTTAAATGAGGTCTGGGAAGGGGTGGATCCTGGCTCCACCCCTTCCAGTCACTCAGGTTCATTGCATGCACCTGTGCTCCCCTGGGTTGGCCCTGCCTTCCCACCAGGTGTTCAATCACTGCTTCAAGCCGTGACTTAGCATTTCCGCTACAAAAACCAACTGATGAAACTCAAGACTGCATTTGTTTCCATGTCACTGGAACCAATTCTCCCCCCAAAAATAATGAACACCATCTCTTCATCCAGAGACCTGCCCTACTGCTCAGCTTACAGGAGCTCACACCTGGGCTACCAAACCCCGCTTGCCCTCACCAGGCAGCAGCAGCAACCGTCCCATCCCATCCAAACCATCTGTACCAACCCCAACATCATGCCTTTAGAAGACAACCCCATTCTGTCCCTGTTTGCAAGCTGCCTTCTGCATTCCAACACCTTCCTCAAGGCATCATTAACAGCCAGGCTTACTGGTAGGATACAAATGCAGGAGGACATGCCCCTTCCTTGCTGCCATCACATCGCCATTTCAAAGTGCCTTTCCCTGTGATTTAATGTTGCTTTTTACTCCAGACCGTGAACTTTGCAATATCAGGCATTTCTATTCCTCAGTTTCTCAAATGCAGGCAATGTGAATAAAAGCCTTGGCACACTAAGAAAAATCTAGACCTGCTAATAGTAGTGAAATATTTTGAAAGAAAGCAATGGCATAGGCTCACAGCCTTAGTATTTAAAAACATCTCCAGACCCAGCACGCAGAGGGACAGCAGTGTTCAAACAAATTCAGATGAGTAAAAACCCAACCACTCTCGATGACACAAGTCTTCGAACTTCAGCTGTGCAACCAAGCCAAGATGTGAGATCCTGCTGAGACATCACGTTAGTGAGATGAAAAAAAACCAGAACCCAATAGGAGACAGCGTATATAATCGGGCCTTTGGATTAAGCACTGCTGCTAATGTCCCCACAGTGCTGGTGTTGCCTGTTGTGCACTTGTGCACCAGAGTTGAACTTATTTTCCATTTCTGAGATGGAAGGCTTGCAGCCTCCTGCTTGTCATTAACAGCAGGCTTGCACAGAGTGCTTGGCCACCACCAGCTGAGGTGGACGCTGATGTTCGTTAATTCTCCTGTCTTCTCTCAAAGATGGAGATCAATGCAACTCCAACCCATGCAAAAACGGAGCCTCTTGCAAGGACGGAGTAAGCTCCTATGAGTGCATGTGCCCACCTGGGTACGGAGGCAGGAACTGCGAGATAGGTACGTACAAAGGGCATGTCTTGGGGTTGTTCTGCCTTCTTTGAAATCCCATCTGATTAAAGTGGGCATAACGATTTTCATCCTACACGAGGGCTGTGTCAGACACACTGTGCCTCGCTGCAAGACATCGTATGAATGTGCTAATTTAGCCTGCTAGCAGCAGGACCACCAGGGGACGTGCTTTGGTGTTTAGGAGCAGATGTCTCCCTCCTCTGCCATCTCCTGCAGAGACCCACTGAGCACTGAGATGCTCTTACACGGGGCTCACTCAGACCAGGGCAGCCCCTGTGCTCTCACTCCTTTCCACCCTCATGCCAGGTACTGATGGGGCAGGACTACACAACCTCCCCACAATGGCACCCTGCAGAAATCATAATCCTAATTATCACCAGCAACCTTGATTCTAAAGGCAAACAAAAGGCAAATATTTTCCTGATGGGTTGAGGAGTCTATGAAAACCAAACAGCTGATAACTTAGGCAAGAGGGATATTCAGCTCTTATATTTATAATATAATCAGAGGCTGTGCGACTCGCATAATGTGCTAGACTCACTGCACTAATAAAAGATTCTCTTTCTAGTTGTGCTTCTGCTCTGGCAAGAGAGGAGCGTACGTTAAAAAGAGCATTTCAAAGCTGCATCAAATTTAAATAGTCTCACTGCAGATTTCTCATGGAAGCGAGACAGAAACAAAAATAGCGCCCGAAGTGAGGCGTGAAAAGGATCTCTGTAAAAATAGTAAATGATGGCATTAAAATGGCTACAGGAAGGGAGGTGTCCTTGAGGAGGTAGGAGTGGAGTTAATCTGCTGTGAAGCGATTTGAAAACTCACTGAGAATTAAAAGGGTGCCTGCAGATGAGCGGATTTCCACCTCCGAGGGATGGTGGTCCCATGGCAAGGAGGGGTGGGGTGGGAGAAGGCACCCGCCGTGCACTGGGATGCTCGCCGAGCCACGGCTGCCCTACAGATGCTGAAAGCAGTGCCACTGAAATGGGTCCTCCACCCACCCCAGGCTGCACCGATCTCTCGGTGTGTCAGGAAGAGCATGTGGTTTCAAATGCAGAGCCCAGCAGTAATCCCGAGGCAAAGCTTTCCTGGGGCACCCACGGGGCACACGGTGCTCTCTGCTGGCACCTGCACCATGGCTGGATTTCCGTAAGCATGGGGGTTGGAGGGGAGCGCAATGGTGGGGAAATCACGTGGCTCATAACCAAATATTTGCAGCAGTCCTTTGGGGTCAGGCTGCCAAATTTTGGACAGCTCTGCAGGGCTGAGCGGCTCTGATTGCACCGGGACTGGTTTATGGGGATTGCTGGAGGCAGGACTGTGCTGGGGCTCAGCAGCACTTCTTGTAGGACCTCATGGCCATTTCCTCACTCTGCCATCCCAAAGAGGTGCTCAGCACTCCCTCACTATGAACAAGGACAGGATTTGCAAGAGGACGCTCTCTTTGTGACCGAGCACCCTTCGGCACAGCCTGCAAAAGCTGTAGGCAGCCACAGGCTGAGCCCAAAGGCTCAGGTCCCTACAGCTCTCACCAGGGCCATGTCAAAGAGCTTTCTGCATCTCATTTTCATTTCTTTCAGACTCCACTTGTGCCTCGAAAAACGGGGGCTGCGAGCACTTCTGCAGGCACGACCCGCCGCACAAGGCTGTGTGCTCCTGCGCCAGCGGCTACAAGCTTCATGAGGATGGAAAGTCCTGTAAACCTGCAGGTTAAACCTTAACGTGTTTTAAGAGAGTTGGGTTAACGTTTCCAAGGTCTTCTCCTGGGTTTAAATACATGCATCTCGGAGAAATGAGATACCCTGTTGGAAGCCAACCTTGTTCTCTTGCTTAGCAGATGTAAGGAGCCTGACGCTGCACTTTCCAAATGGCAGATGTGAGGCTGCCCTTGAAAGACATGGTCTAAGCATCCTTTTTTTAGCCTACGTGCATGGAGAGGAGTTTAGGTGTCGAAACTTCACACACAAGGCAAATGCCCGTTCCAGAAGGCTGCTCACAAAGGCACATCTTGTATTTCCAGATATGGATCAGTAATTTTTTTGGAGACATAACTATTATGCTTGGCTATACCAGTATGTACATGGGTGTCCATTCAGCCAGAGCTAGCTCACAAGTTCTTCCAATAGCTACTACTTCGTTACTGATCCTCCACCCAGGATGCTCTGGGCTATTACAGGACAACAGATAATCTTTCATCCTGTAAATCATATTCCCTGAGTTTTCCCCAATCCCAGGCTGTTACAACAGCTATAACTACACCAGCTCATTCAATCCCAACCCAACACAGCAAGTTCATTGAGCCAAACACACCTGGCAGAGGAAGGAGGAGACTAGTTAGAGGAAAACGTCATTTAAACTCAATGTAAGGTTTGGTACCATCATATTTCCAACACATGAGCGTAGCTGATATGCCACCTGGCTGGCAGGCGGGTGCCTGCACAGGAAGGGGTTGAACTGAAGGGCTGGCTTTCAGCAATCAGACTCAGCCTGAGATACTTTCTATGCTTTCTGCTAATGGAGATACGTTCTTTGGACCAGAAAGTTTCTGTTAATAAGAAGATCATCTTTCAGATTGGGTAACTGCCCTTCTTGCAAAAGCTTAACATTTCTTTGCTCTGAGGCCTTCATTCCCAGCCCAGCCTCCTGATGGTGCTTTCCCTCACCAAGCACCCATTGGAGCCCTACTCCTAACATGGACTTTTGAAGCAAATGTGAAATCTCTGTAGGCCACGCTCACATCTGATTTTACACTAATGTTTGTTTGCACAGCGCTGTCAAAAGCCTTTCAGATGAAAGACAATGCCTGATGCTATTTACTGTTTTGACTGCCACTATCAGCAGGAATTCGGCACACACTGTGTAGGAGAGAAATGGGAAGAGCTCAGCTGAAATGAGCCTACAGATGAGGTCTTCATTAACAGGAAAATCTAAACTCAAGCATGAGTTTATTAATGTTTTCCTCACCTTGGTGCCAAGCAGGATGATCTGTACAATTGGCAGATATTATTTCCTGCCCTCTCCCAGCTGGACATGCATTGTTCTGGAGCAACTTGCTGCAGAAATGTCAGCCAACAGCCGGGCTGCCCGGCGCACAGCTCCCAGGCACGCACCCCAGCGTTCTGCTAAATAAAGGCGCAGCTGTGCCGCCCTGTCCAGCGTGTCCTCTCTCTTGCAAGGTTCCTTCTTTATAAAAGCAGTTCACAATTCACATCCAAAACCCGTTCTGCTTTTGTCGCTCCTGCGTATTGTCTGCATGGATGCTCTGGGCCCCGATCAGTTCATTTACAGGCATCTCCTCACCTGCTCCTTCCCTTGCTGTGACGTTCAGAGTGATTGCACTGCCGGGCATAACCTTGTCCACTTCTCCTCCAGTGCCATATCCCTGCGGGAGGATCACGGCTCCCGAGATGAGGGGAAAGGTCACCCGCACCGAAAACACCATTGAGCGCTGGAACATCACCGCCAACGACGAGGACGACGCTCACGACGAAGCGCTCGACATCACCGAGCCGCCCCCCCCCACCGCCCCCGCCAAGATTGTGCCGATAACCAAGAACGACACCCGGGTGGTCGGGGGATACGACAGCGTGAAGGGCCAGCTGCCCTGGCAGGTAGGGGCTGCTCCCGCGTGCCCCCGGCAGTCACTGCCGCTAGCTCCCTCTGCACCCGCGCTCACCTTCCATCACGCTGAAACCTGCCTCTGAGGCTACTTCAGCAAGAGATCTCATAGGAATTCATAGGAATACAGCTTCTCTCCGCACGTGGTTTTATGTCACAGCAGCAAAACTTCTGACTGGGAGTCCGTCCCGGCAAACAGCTAGGAGTCAGAGCGGCTTCAGCAAGCTTTGCAAAGAGCGATGCAGCTCCATTTCTGGTGAAGCCTTTCTGAACATATGGGAAATATCTTTTCAGTGTAATATTCTGGCTCTGGTCTCTTGCAAGTCCTGGCACAGACCAGCGCTGGTTGTGACAATGACCCATAGGGCCCATTCACGCGGGTCAGCCAGGAGGAGCACCAGAAATCTAAACCTAAGAAATCAGCACCCACAGTGAAAGCATATTCACGTGCTCTGAGCCCCCCGAGGCTGGCTGTGCTCACAAGGACCTCCACCTCGCCAGGCACAACCCTCCCGAATTAGTTTGCTCGCCCTTTGGTCATCTGGCAGGTGAGGGTGCCCAGCCCGCAGGGTCAGGCAGCAGGGATGCTGTGCGCTGCCCAGGGCTCGGGGTGGCTGCAGGGCTCAGGAAAGGGCCCTAGGCAGCCCGCAGCGGCGAGCAGGGAGCGGTGCTGCCATCCCGTGGCTGGCGGCTGGGGACGGCCGAGCGGGGGCTGCCGCTGCCAGAGCAGGTCCGGCGGCTGCAGGGAGGGCAGGAGGCAGCCTGGCAGGATGCCGTGCCGGGTGGGAGGGACAAAATGGGTGAAACGGAAAGGAAATCCATCTTTTCAGTACAGGCCAACAAGTCGGCTGATGGATTTAATTAGAAGTTTTAGTGCGAGGGATGTCCTGGCTCGTGCCCCCTGAGTGGGAGGGCACCGGGTGCTCGTATGATACAGGCACTTAGCACCTTGCCCCCAGTTTCTCTGTTCACTGAAAAGCACTTTTATAAGGTGTGTATAGAAGCGCATTTAGGAAACTCTGTGCTAAACTGGCGTTTATCATAGAATACCCTGAGCTGGAAGGGACCCATAAGAATCACTGACTCCAACTCCAGGCTCCACACAGGACACCATCCAAAAACAGAACCCTATGCTGGGGCTGTCTGACCCCCAGCCTGGAGCAGGGGTCAGACAGGAACAAGTGCAGCACGGCACCAGCAGTGTGCAAACAGCGCTGGACAAACCGGGGTGGAGGCACAGGGACACGCAGGGAGCAGCTCCTGGCACAGCTGAGGCAGCGCTGGCTCCGTGTGATTTAACACAACTCGTCCTACAGCCAAACCCAAGCCTTGCATCTCCCTCTTGGCACAAACCCCACAGCTGCAGTTTCCTTCTGCTCCCGCAGGTTCACCTGGTGGACAGCAGAGGTTTGGGCTTCTGCGGAGGGTCCATTATCAACGAGAAATGGGTGGTGACAGCAGCGCACTGCCTGGAGCCAGGGGACAACGTCACGGCTGTGGCAGGTGAGCACTGCGGGTGGCACCGCCGCTCGGTGATGCCAGCGCCCAACCCAACTGCAGGAGATCACCCCGAAGGCAGCGTGGCCCTCCAGCAGGCTGCGTGGGAGCTCAGGGAGGCAGCAGGGCCCGGCTGCGCGGCACGGGGTGCTGCAGCTTCACAAAACTAATTTATCTCTGCTTGACAAATGGTATTTCCCCTCACCCCTGGTACCCAGCTGTTCCAGGCTGCCTGCTGATCATTCAGCGCAGGGCTTTGGCAAGCGGTGCAGTGCCATGTTTCACAGCTATGGCAGAGTCATCTTCCCCAAATTACTTGTTTCCCTCCAGTGTGATTACCCAGTGCAGGAAGCACGCTGATGGAGCTGGTAACAGCTACAGGCAATGTTCAGAGGAGGCAGGGAAGAATCGCACTTTCTTGTATTACTGACAAAAATGAGGTTTCACCTGAGCCTTGAAACGATGATTTCATATCTACAGAAATTGGCTTATCAAGAGGGCTCCCTCTGCATCTTCACCTTCTGCAGCAGCACAGCTGAGCCCCGGCTGAGTGCTGTGAGCTGTGCTGCACCGCGGTGCTCGTGCTGTGGGACCAAACCCCTGCCCCGTGCAGGCAACAGGAGGCTTGCAGCTTGCACACAGCTCTTTTATTTCCCCACCTGCCTTCAGGCACAAAGCCCAGCACTGCACCCGCAAACACGGGGAACTACACAATTCTCAACGCAATGCTTTTCCCCAGAAAAGCACGTTTCCCCCAGACAGATGTTTTGCGTTCGCTGCATCTGCACACTGAGCTCCCTCCCCTTCCCAGCTCTGCTGTCAGCCAGCTCCCCATGCGCTGCCTGCACACCGCCCTGCAGCACTGCTCCGTTTCCAGGGCAGGATTTGGGGCAGGTAGCAAGTCAAGTGAGCAAAACATGATTTTGCAGGGCTTCAGGAACTGCTGGATTTGTACTCACACCGTGCACGGTGCACGGGTAACATGTGAATCCTTCACCTCCATTCATGCTAAATGTTCAGCTTTGTTTATAGCATCCTGGGAGGCCCACAGAGGGTGGAAGAAGCAGTCCCAGCCCCAATTCTTTGCCTCTTTGCCTTCATCACTGAAGCATATTTACAGATCCTCAGCAATAGCAAGCAGCTGTAGCACAAGTAAAACCCTCTCAAACTCTCCCCCACTTCTTGCATTTACACTGTGGAAACGCAGCCTGCAAAGAAGCTGACACTCACACTGCTGCTGCTGCAGCAAAAAAAAAACCCACAACCCTTAGCAATGAGAGCGGCAGCTCAGCCACCAGCCCCACCTCAGCCAGGCTCAGCACGGCGCGGCCCGGGGCGCGGCCTCACCTCTCAGCCGGGTCCTGTCGCTCCTCGCAGGCACACACGGGCACAGGGCACGGCCAGGGCTGCTGCAGACGTCGCTTAGAGGAGATCGGATGTTGTGGAGATCACAGCAGAGCACGGGGAAATGCCGCAGCAGGGGTTAAACGCGCTCCGTGCCTCTCGGGCTGAGAAAAGCCATCCTGCTCTCAGCCCTCAGCATCACCAGGCCACGGGTGAGGCAGGAGCTCGGCTCAGCTGCGGGTGTCCCCACCAAGTCCCGCAGCGTTTCCTTTCCCTCCACCTGTTGTCACACGGGGTAGGAGGGAGCCGACCAGCTGCAGGCAGAGCCCTGAAATGGCCGGCAGCTGGGCCCTGGGACCCGCGGGGCCGGTGCTGCCCCTGCAGCCTGTCCTGCCCTGCTCAGCATTCTGCAGAGGGGCAGGCAGCGAACGGGCAGGGCTTTTTAATGCAGATCTGTAATTCTCGAGGCTTTCCCCGTTGGTGCTGGAGCAGCATCCCGGTGAGGGTGCTCAGTTGCCACACGCTTTGACAGAGCCCTCTGGACCGCGGTCGCTCGGTCTGTATTTCTGAGGTGCTGTGGTGATGGCTGCCACGTGCGGAGGGGACGTGTGCTCACTGGGCTGCCGGGGGCCCGGGGTCACACTGCTGGCTGCAGGGGCTGGGGAGGCGGTGCCACCTGAGGGCCCCCAGGCCGGGCACTGGGGCTGTGGGAGCACTGAGATGGCACTGGGAGGACATGGCTGTCAGCAGGCCCACACGTTCATCTCCACAGGTGAATACAACACGAAGGAGGACGACCACACAGAGCAGCGGCGGCAGGTGGTTAAAATCCTTCCTTACCCCACCTACAACCGCACCAGGAACAAGCACCACAACGACATCGCCCTCCTGGAGCTGGACCAGCCGCTCACCTTCAACAGCTACGTCACCCCCATCTGCATCGGCAGCCGGGACTTCACCAACAACCTGCTGAGCAACGGGCCGGGCACGGTGAGCGGCTGGGGCAGCATGCTGTACCGCGGCCGCTCCGCCATCATCCTGCAGGTGCTCACCGTGCCCTTCGTGGACCGGGTGACCTGCCTGAAGAGCACCTCCACCACCATCCTGCAGAGCATGTTCTGCGCCGGCTACACGGCTGGGGGGAAGGACACCTGCGGGGGGGACAGCGGCGGGCCCTACACCAACAGCATTGGGGAAACCTGGTTTCTGACCGGGGTCACCAGCTGGGGCGAGGAGTGCGCCAAGCCGGGCAAGTACGGCATCTACACCAAGGTTGCCAAGTACGTGAAGTGGATCAAGGAAAGCACGAGGCTCACCTAACTGAGGCGACGTGATGCTAGATGGACTGGCTAGGGGGAGGCCGCAGAAACTGCCTCAGAAATCACTGTTTTAATAATCATTTCTGTATGAACTAATTTCTGCTCTTGGAAGAGAACCCAGTGTAAATGTGGCAATACGGAAATAAAAAGCCATTCTAATTACCCGTGACTGCACTCCTGCATGCACCAGCACGGGGTATGTCCCCAAACCCCCACGTGCCCATGGCTGCCCACCACAACCCCCTTCCCCACACCAGCACCATGGGAGGGCATGGTCCCCATGCAGCGCCGAGGTGCCTCTCCCATCTCACTGCCACCACATCCAGCAAGAGGCCGATGGGATCCTCTGTCACCGCTCATTTTAAAATCAAAACGTGTGTGTGTGTGAATGCTATATTTGTTCCAAAGAAATGAAATAAAACCAACACTGAGAATTTTTTTTCAGAAGGATAGCAGAGGTGTCTTTGGAGAGAATCGCACAGTCTCATGTGAATTTATTTAACAACTTTTTAATCTTTAAATATAGATTTAACACATTTTGTACAGGTACATATACAATATAGTTCATTTAAACTTGCAGTCAGAGAAAACTCTCTACTGTAATTTATAATAACATGTACACGAAGAGCCTAGTTCAACAGCATACTTAAAGGTAATAGACCATGTCATGTGCAAAGTTTCAAATGTTAAAAATCTCAGACTGTACATTCAGATTTGCAGAGCTAGTCAATATCATAAATTAATAAAAGCTTAGATTTAAAACTATGGAAGACCAAAAAAAAAAAAAGATTAAAACCATTTAATATGCAATGTGTGCTATGTTTGAGACAAATATTTACAGCTGTACCTCAAAATGTGAACTGGTACCACAAGAATTGTTACCAGCAGAAATAACTCCCATACTAACTTCAGAGAATCCTACTTTTCCACCTAGCGAGTGCACTGTGACCAGCTTTAAAACAGACAGAAATAATTGTCAGTGAATTAAAACCTCCCTGGTTTGATTCCCAGCAGCTGAGGAACACTGGGATCTTTCTAAGTCTCGCAGCGTTGCTCAGCACAGACCCAGTGGTCCTGCTTTGGGGATGCATGGGGCTGCCCTCAGCGCTGGCCACTCAAACCAGGGGAGCCCCCGGGCAGCCAGGAAGCAGTTCAACCATTCCTCCATACAGGAGTGGTCACTGAAAACACTGGGTGTATTTGAACTCAACAGCTTGATACTGTATCTAAGAACTGATGGCTCACAAATCAAAGTCAGAACACAAAGGTCCCCCTTCAGTCCATGGTATAAAACACTGTGTCAGCAGAACAGAGCAAATCCACTACTGCATGCATACTATCAACCCTGTTCTCAGCAGTCAGATGCTCTTTGCACACATCTGTTTAAGAGGCAAACCACCTGTACCTATGTTCTACAAAAGCAAAACTAGACAAAGAAACACAAAATTAAACGGAGAGTTCAATATTCCTTGAAAACTCAACTGATGCGTTATCGTTAAAGATGCTGAAAAGTACAGTCTTGTCACATGAACATCCTTAGTGCAAACATGGACATTTAACTTTGATTTATGGCACGTGTTCCAAAAGTACATACATTTAATGTAAACTTCAACACTTGCTAGATACAGGTTTCAGCCTTGGGACACGGCAGGACCCTAAAGTGATTGGTGACAACCCTGAGTTGTCAGTTCGACCTGATCCAAACCTCACTGAAATCAATGGGACTGACTGCAATGGGCTGGATTCAGACCCTAAGTGCAAAAAGAGGATCTTTAGCATTATTGCATCTTCCACGTGAGTCAGCCGGATGATGCTCTTACAGAACATTACATTCACATAGCTGAAGTAGATATTTAAGAAAAATCCATCCATAAAATCAATTAAGCAGAACATACAGCTTCTTTGTTGTTGGTTTTTGTTTGTTTTTGGTTTACCAAAACTCAACTCTTTTATTTGCAATCAGTTTCAACAGTTGTCAGCTAATAAGTAGATAAAGCCTTCAACCTGTAGAGGAAATTTCAAGCATCTACACAAGGTGTCAGAAAACTGTAGTGTACTTCTCTGATGAAACATGATGGATGTCATGGAAAAACAGCAGGTAAAAATAATGAAACACTGTACTTTCCATAGTGGGGAGAAAAGAAAAAGAGCAGAGAATGGCTTCCTTTATGACTATGAGAAGCTGGTTAGGACCCTGGTCCCGTTCAGTGCAGATGAAGCTGTGGAGCTCTGTGAATGTGATGAATAGTACAGGAAAACTCCAACTATTGTGCTATTTCTCTGTAACACTTAGTTGAAAGCTTCCAAGAGCATCAAAAATAGGATGCTACTAGTTCGCCCTTAACTCAAGGGGAACTAAACTTTCGCGTGTTACACAGGGCAGCATCTATAAAGTAATGAAGAATGATGTTAATATTAAAGCATCTTAGTCCAAGAAATACATAGTTCCCTGTAATCATGTAACATTTATATAACACTAAAGAAAAATTGCACATTCCTGTGGTTCTCCCTGAAAGCTGAACTCCCATTAGCTTCAGTGAGAGCCTTGGCTAAGGCAGGACCACAGGGTTTGACTCGTTTCTGTAATCTATCACTTGATTATCACAGCATGGCCAGCGGTTATCATCTCTAGAATCCTTATTTTGTCATTGCAAAATGGCTTTCTACAGTCACAAAATAGCTGTTCTACGAAGCTGGCTGGCATCACTGGTTGTAAATGTAGACCCTGCTTTATGTTTCAAAGGCAAAAATTAGCATTATCTTTAACGGACCCTGCATAATAATTCTGCTCACATAAAGCCTGTGGCTGCAATCATTAAAGTGCATGAGGAACAGTGCAAACAGCTGTGCTACATCTGCAAAACGACAAGTGGCATTTTAAACAGAACTTACACACAAAACGTGCATGTTTCAGCTAACATGCTTACGCTAACTTGCAAGAGCTCAAGCATTCAGCCACGCACTATATTGGGCAAATTAGAACTGCGTGGCCCAAGGTACTATGTAAAGAGTTGCCTCAAGCTCAGCCAAGAAGCCAGTCCCACTGCCCTGGCCAGCCAGAGCAGAGGGTGCACGTGCTTTGTCCCCCAGGCACTCCAAGTGAGGGGCAGCTTAGCAGTGAAGAGCACACACGCACTCACACGTGCACAAACACACACAGGGATCCCCTTAAGGCTTGGAAGTGAGAATTTGGCAAGTGGGATGTTGAACAAAACTAGAAGAGGGCCTGGCACAAAGCACAGGAGCAGGATCCTGGCCAGAACTACATCACACTGCAAAGTGAGAGCACCGTGGCCACCTGCATCCTCCCTGAAACAAATGGGTGCAAGCACCTGCCCCAGCATGGAGCATCTTCCAGCGGCTGCTCTGAGTGCTCCTCAGGTTTGGGCTTAATTCTGCTCTATTTCATGCTCCCTCTAAAAGAAATCAGCCTCGTGCAACCTTCACTCAGCACACAGAAATCAAAAACCATCTCTCTGCTCAGATTTTAAAGGTCAGATGAAAAAGGCTGGAAATGCATTGGCCTCATTTTGCTCTGACATGAAAATTCTGGAGCGAACAAAACGTTTCCTTTTGCTTGCATTTGTTTACCACTGCTGAGAGAAAAGAAGAGCAGAACAAGAGCTCAGCCTCCACGAGAGGGGAGCCGTGGTGCTCCTGCAGTGTCCCTGTGTCACTGAGCTGGAACACGTCATGCATCTGCACGAGGTTTCAGCAAGGACCTCACCTCTACTGTCCCACCTCTCAGTTTACTGAGCTGGGTGCTGCAGCACAGCTGGAGGTAACACGGTTTTCCCTTCAGTGACACAGGTGCTGTCAGTTCTCTATATCACAGGAGTGGGTGGTCTTTGGTGTATAAGCAACTTGGGGAGCTGCAGAGATATTTTGTTTCCTGCCCTATTGTAGAAGATGAGTTTGGATTCCAACCCCACAGCCCTGACGTTCCAAGGGATGTGCATCTTACACAAGGGATTACTCCTTAATACATACAGAAATCGTTTTATGCTTTAGCAAGGCATCTGAAATGAGCAACACTTGGTTAAATCTCAGCAATCATTATTTTCTGAGCAGTGCTTTCTCTGAGCAGAGTTCTCACCAAACTTTTTCTATTTTGAGATCTCCATGTTATCACCTGCAATACAGAACTATTGCTATGGCACACACATAAGAAAAGCACCCCAGATTTGCACAGGAAACAAAATAAATCTCTTCAGAAGAAAGAAGCAAGGACTAATTTCTGAAGTTATAGCTAAGGGCACGCCAGAGGAAAAACTGTTATTCAAAATGAACTCCAAGCCAGTTATCTTCCTCCCCAAAAGCCTCCTGGCTTAGATCCAGGCCAAGATTTACACAAAGTTTAATAAGGTTTTCCCTCCCACCTTTGCAACAGAAGATTTAGACCAAAGTACTCTCTTTATCAACTGTTGCATGGCATTGCCAATAGTAACCACTCATCCATATGGCAAATTAACTGTGCAACCAGTGAAGAAGGAAAAAATCATCTGTATTTTTAGGACTCATTTGGCTGTTTCAAATTCTGCTTTGCACAGAGGCTCTCTGTTGGCAGGCCTGGTGCAGAAGGACAACGTATTTGCAAAGCTGGCAATGGCAGGGTAGTGGGACATTTACCACATACCTATTTGATAACTTCAAATGGGCAGAAAAGCTTCCTGTAACTTTAAGTTGTTACTGACTGTGGGGACCAGGAGCCAAGCACCAACACGGGAACCAGCCCTGCATGCTTTCAGCTCCTGAGAACCCCACATGCAGCTGAGAAAATCTGCAGGTTACAGCGTGCCCTCCTGCCCCCCCATCACTCCTCAGCTGCCAAATTCTGTCTCTGTTATATCAGGACTGGCCTGTCCTTCCTCCAAGGGAGGCTGGGTGGAAGAAATTCTTGCAGAGCTGGAGCAAGAGCTCCATCTTCTGAAGCAGAAAAGGGATCCCAAACCAGACCACATCCCAGAGCAGTTAATGGCTGTAAAATCACCCACAGCATAAAGTGACCTATCTACAGAAGGAACAGCTTTGATAAATACAAAGGTGTGGTCTGAAAATCAGTTTTTAGAGTGCAAGTGCATGATGGCTATAAGGACATGCCAGTGAAGAGCTCTATGAATAACTCTAGGAAATGGAGAGAAAACATCCTACACCATCCTACAGTGCTGCCTGAAGTGTGTGTAAAATTAGAACCATGCCTAGAGACTGCATACACAATCAGAAACAGAGAGAATGAGCAAAGTCAATCTTAACAGGGAAAACTGAACCTCAGCACTGCTGCCAGGCTCTGGCAACACGGCTGCAAACATCTGAGCAGCACTGTGAGATGTACAGCAGAGCTTTCTGTGGTTCTGTCTTGTCAAATTCTTCTTACTTTGTACTCAGTGACTCTGTAATCCTGCTTAGAGCTGCAAGTCTCTAGGATTTGGGGGTTATGACCACTGACAAAGCAAGCCAGCATTCAAAGTTCACCAGTATCCTATTTTCAGGGTGCTTTCAGGGCTGGAGAAACCTCCATACAGGCTGTGGTCCAGTACCCAGAGATAACCAGACTTCCTTTTTTAATGTACAAAACCTTTGTGGGTTTTCTCTCTGTGTTCTGAGCTGTTCCAGCCACAATCTCCATCCCCCTATTTCCAGCATGGTGATGAAAAACCATGGAGTGGTGATACCGAATACATGGCAAGGGTGATGGGCTGCTCCTAAGGCATTTTCTTGTGTCATCTGCTATTCTTCTTAATCTATGTACATTTACAACTAGAAAATGAGAAACGTGATTTTTAAGACTAGAAGCCTTTCGCTAAAACCTGGTAACTTGTTTATAAACTATTTTAATGATGGATTAACAAGCAGCAACCAGCAGTGAGTGCAAGAGCAAGGCTTGACCAAGCGCAGAACTGAAGCCTTCCTTTCACGTGCTTTGGATCAGGCCACAGCATGTTTTGCAGCACAAGGAGGTTTTGCCTAGGTGCATCCTATTTGCACGGGGTCTGAGCTACAGCAGTGAGAAGGCAAAAAAAGTCACGGGAATCCCTGATCAGAATCCATTTCTTCTCCTAGATCTTCCACCCAGTGCTCTTGCAATGAAACCTATGTTTTTAAGTGATTCTGTTGTTGTTTTTTTTTTAAACTTACTAGTGCCTAAAATCAGAGAAGTGTCTTAAGGTTTTAACAAAAACAAACACAAAAAAGCAGTAGCTTAATTTACTACTTCTGCAGGCTTTTTGGAGTAGCTGCTTTCTTTTTTTTCTACTGCAGAGGCAAATGCAGCCAGACTTAGTATATCAAGTGTAGTACAAATGGCTTAAAAGACCTGAATTGAGTTCTGAGATGTTTCTGTTACGGGTATTATAGGATACCTGCAACTTTGGCATTCCGAAATCTACAATCACCGACTACTATTTGCAGACTGTGGACAGGGATCCAGCCTTCTTTTCTTCTGTTTAGGTTTTTCACCAACCTTTGAACAACAACAGTATTAGTAAAAAGAAACAAACCACGCCACAAGCAGTTTTGTATCAGCAATGGGCACACTTCACACAACAGTCAGTGCAACCAACAGCCTGCTCAAATCAGGGGAGCATTTTAACAGGAGCTGTGCATGCATTTAAGAATTCCTCCCAACTAAATTTAGGCACCTAATTAAAAAACCTTCATCAAGAACACGGTTACTTTGGGCCCCTCTCTAGCTAATGGAGAGGAACAGGGCTCTCCAGAGCATAAGTAACCCTGCCTAGGATCTGCATCATTCTCCAGAAGTGCCTGTTTCCCTCCACTGACTACCAATGAAGCCCAGGACAACTACTCTGCTGCTCATGTGAGATGTGCGCTAACAAATACGTTTGGTCTGAGAAATCTCTGCCTGGCACTGGCTAAAACTGCTACGAAAGGTGGTGAGCATTCAGCAAAACTGAGATGCTTTAAATCTTCAATTTGCTAACAGCAAATTTTCCCATAAAGCGTAAGGGCTGTAGATGCTGGCCAGGAATCCTCCATGCAGCAGCTGTGCCCGTGTGTTTATGCTAAGGAGAGGCTGGCTGAAAAGAGCTAGTCAGAAATCAGCCTGGAAAGGAACTACAGGCAGAAAACTTGGCCAAAATGCTGCAAAAATCAGAAGAGGGCATGCTGTCCTCTGAGACAACGAGACCAATGGTTCAACAGGCAGGAACATAGGGTATGGTAATTTCCTAGGCAATGCTCCCAGTTATAAGGAGAGAACCAGCTGTGAATTGCTATCCCCACAAGCCACAGCTTTAAATACAACTGAAAGATGGTCTGCAGCTATTAACCAGTTAACACTGGTTCATTACAGCCATTTGTGGGAAGAAAATGTCTTGCAATTACTCAATATTGCTATTAATAAACCTAGAGGAGCAAAGCCAACAGCTGAGCTGGGGAAGGCACAAAGTGGGCACAAAGCTCTCACTCAAACCACCCATTGTAGCTGGATGAGCACTACCAAGGGTCTGCTGAGATGTCAACATAACACAGCTCAGCCACACACCCATGGCAAGGGAAGTCCAAACACATTTCTCAAGGCTAAACCAGTGTGTAAGGCCTCTAGACTTGGAAAGGGAATGAGTTCTCTGGCTTTCTGGTAAAGGCTGAAATCTAATCAGAAGCTGCAAGGAATGTACTACCAGGCAGGTGAGCAGCATGGCACTGCCGTGCAGGCTCTTAGAGATAAGGCAAAGTAATCCTAAAATACCTACCACTGTCCCTCACCATCTTCATGCAAAAGCTGAATTTCATCCCCATTTTTCACCAGCAGATCCTCTGATCCTCTCCTCTTGCAGTCTGCAAGGGCTTTGTATTTTCCTGGAGACTGTGGCAGAAAAAAAAAGAAGTTATCTACCTGAGCTACACTCAGTATCACAGAGCCATTATTTCTGACTGCTGTGGGGAATGTGATAGAGCACTAACTGCTACCTTAATTAAAATCGTTTCAAGGAATTGAAACAACTCGTCTGAGGTATCTCCTCATTCCCCAAATGGAGATACAGAAAAATGGAGACATGGAGAAGATACACCCATTATTCAGTGAAGCTTAGCAAAACAACACGATCAAAACCTCAAGCTTTTTCACTTCTGTACTAACCAGCTGGTTCCCCTCCTCCTCTTCAGTGTCCGAGCAGTTGGAAAGGTACTGGTTACCCGACCACTCCTCCAGCCCCTCACAGATCTCCAGCGACTGTGACATTCCTGGCCAGCCTGCAAGACAGCACGCAGCTCAGCTGGGGAACCCTGCGCCCACGCAGTGCCCCGAAGGAAGGGAGATGCCCTACTTCTGTGGGGCTTGCTCTGGGGTGACAGGAGCACGCTGTCCAGCGGCACCGGGCTGGTGCGCTCCGAGTCGTTCTCTTCTGAGCTTATGGAGGCTCTCTGCTGCTTTCTGAAAGATTAAATACGTATACATATTAGTTCTACTCGATAAATGAAATTAAACTCCACGACGATTTGTAAAGCGGCATCAGAAATAATAATGGTACTTGTTAATATATGCTTTTTCTGAAGGATCTCAGTGCCCGGTTTCAATTTTGGGGAGGATGCAAAATGAAAACTGCAGCTCAGGTTGTGCTGCCAGATGAGTGCACGCTGGTGCCCCCCACCCAGAGCCTCCCCAGGGACTCACCCATCGCTCAGCTGGGAGGACAGGTGGAGCTGGTCAGTGCACAAGCCAGGCTGCTGCTTCTCCACTGTGGGGAGGTCAGACACCAGGTTTACATCCTTGTTTCTTAGCAGCTGTCGCATCTGAAGCATTATTTTAAAAGCTAGGCCTTTCAAACAACTCTAATGATTATTGCTTAGAGAAAACCAGACCTAGGGACTATTACAAAGAGCAGATTTAGATATGATTAAGATGGTATGCTAGCACAAATCCAATAGCAAGCATTGCACTGAAGTCTATGGGACTATAACATGCTTAAAACAAGGCATCTGCTATGAATCTTGTTGAATTAAGCATATGAGAACAAATGTGAAATAACTCCCAACAGTAATGGCAAAAAAAAAAAAGTACTTCAGTAATTCGTTTCTACTTGAGCACCCGGCCTTTACAGCTCTAACTTACATTACTTCCCTGTAATGTAAGACCTCATCCAGAATTGTGCTACTGGGTTTCTTCTGAAAATCAATTCTCTGGTGAGAATTAGTGGATTTGAAGATTAGTAATGTGAAAATAGGAAAGGTTCCGCCGCAGAGTGAATGCCACAGACAAATTGGTCAAATGTACCTTTTATGAGCTCCTGCTGCTTGAATAAAATTTTTCTTATTTCATTTAACCATGCCATCTTCAGATCTACTGTTTGGGCCTAGAAGAAGAGTGAATTGTCTGAATTTTGAATTATGAATCACCCATTATATTGTATGAACAGAACCTTACTTTTCAATGCCACAATTATCTGAAATCCCCTTTCATCCGAAGCCAGCATTAGATTTAAAATATTCTTGATTTTTTAAAATTAACAACCCCACCACATCCAGGCAACAGCAGAAATGGCAGAGACATCGCCACAACCCAAGGAGTGCAGGCAAAAGCCCATCTGAGCATGCATCTTTTCTCTTTTTAAAATACCCCGATTAGGGCCAAGTCTATCCTTTGAATATATGTATACCCTGCCACATACATCTGCTTTCTGAGTTTAAGTTTGCTACTGGATTATAACAAGGAAGAAAAAAGCTTAGCAGAAGACTAACTAAAAAAAGAGTCAGCGAACAGTATTTTCACATGAGGTTGTGCTTTGAACACCCCATTAGGCAAACACTTCACCCTTACAAGCTTCTATTCAAAATGCTTCAAAAGTGGGAAAAATAAACAGGACGAAATCAGGCTACTATTCTATAGACTAGTCCAACTACTGCTGGAAATAGCACCGTGGAGGCTAAGCCTGCACGCTGGGGGCAGTTCCAACATCTAATTGTAGTAGAGCATGTGTTCATTAAAACATGAGGCCCACTTCCCAGCTCAGTTCATGTAAGCTGTTAAGCACAGTAAAACGTTTTTTTTCAACTACTGGTTTATATGAGATTGCATTTGGAATTAAAGGCTCTGTTTCCAAGAATCAACTCTGTCTCCATGTTAAGACAACTTTTACAGCCCTGTACTGGACACTGAGGAGTAGCCACTGTGAACACAGACACGGTCAAAGAGGAAGAAGAAAAACAAGTTGAACGTCTGATAACCTTATATGCTGTGAAGATCAAGGGGAGACGTTTCCATACCACTATTTACAAGGAAGTACAAATACTCAGATTTCTGAAGCTACAAACCTGCACAACGTATACCTCTTCTCTCCCACTATACCAGATTTCAAATTTTCGATGATCCCCCTTCACATTCTCGGTTATTCCAACTGCATTCATCTGCAAAGAAAAAAGAACCAAAAAATGAAGCATGTTACAAATCTTTCCCCTTTGAAATGGATCCAGATATTTTGCACCACGTTGAACTGGGTGAAAACAGCTTTGTTTAACACATTTCATCAATTTTAATTTCAGCAGCAACTGGAAGTCATTATCTGAGTTATTCCACCCGATTTCCATCAGCTTGCCTTATTTCCAAAAGCTTTCTTATAACCACCAACAGACTTCAGAGGAATTTCTACTCAGGATTCAGTGGAACAAACTGAGAAGGCATCTCAAGCCTCTTCCAGCACGACATCTCTCGGATGAGGTATCTGAAGCTCTATAAATGCACGGCGTGTTATTTTCTTACATACTTAATTTGTGCTGTGTTATATTTTCTTTACTTGCTGGACTGCTTTCCATTCTTTAAACCCATCCGTGAAGCCCTTAGCTCCTTCGGGAACTTCAGGTCATTCTCTTTTGGTCTCTGACCCATGTGCTGAGCACAACATGCAATTACTGTCCCATTGGTTTTGTATTCTGAAAAACACTTTTCATTCCTGATATTGCATAAACCTGTTTCTTGTTGAAAGCAGAGTTCGCTAGCAATTCATCACTGATTAACAGACGATCAAAAACAGTTAAGTATTCCACTTTCACGTTTTGAAACAGATCTAACAATAATGGTATCATGTCATCAATTATCCACACAGGTGGCAGTAAAGAAATCCAGTATAAATACAAATATAGCTGGAGAAAGAACAGCTGTTAAACACCACTGTTCCCTTCTGTCAATGGGCATACTCAGGGCTTTTTGTCTGCAAGGCTACAACAGTTACAGGTGGGATTCACTTGGGCACGCTCTCGGTTCCTACTCACTTTCTGAAAGGTTGGCACCCCATTTCAGTGACTATGAAGAGCCTCAGGAAAAAGGAAGCAAGTTTTTAATTAGCTTTTTTTAGCCTCAGCCAGATGCTGCCATTTCCAGCTCTGTGCTTGGCGATCTGTGCAGTGCCTGCTACAGAACTGCCCAGGCATCAAGACACCTGAAATTTTAGATTATCCACTATGAAGACATGAAGGAAGGTGCCAGAAATAGGTGAGTTTAGGCCATATTAATTCACATCAGAGTATTTCAAAATACTTTTCCCTCCTTCTGAGCAGGATTTACTGTCCCTTCAGCTGTGGTTTGCTGCAATGCAGATTGAGGTGGCTGAGCTTAACTCTCCGGGATGGCATCCATCTGCATCACTGCAGTGCACTCACTTCCACTGTGGTAAAAGGCAGACACATCTACTTTGCACTGCAGTGAGTTATGAACCTGCATGCTCTAAGTTACTGAGTACTGAGATATTTATTGCTGGCTATTTTATACAACATTTAAAATATTATCTTCTTGTTAGGTTTGCCTATTTGGGGGAAGTTTTGGGGTTTTGTTTTTGTTGTTTCTACAGATGTCCTATTACTCAGCTTCCGTGAAACAGCTTTCTTTAATTCTGAATCCCTGCAAAACACACTTGCAAGAAAAACTAATTCCGTGATACTATCACCAATCAACCAAATGCCAAGCTCCAGAAACATGATTTTGCCCTCAGGACAGCAATTCTGAGAACGTATGCGTGCGGGGATGTAATCCTTCAGCATCTGTGCATTCTCTAACCACAACCTCTCACCTTACAATCCAAAAAACTGGAAAATGAGCCCCTCCTAGACAAACACTGGCCGCATCACCTGGACTCCTGAACGCAAGATTTTCTCCTCTGAGCAGGTTTCCCCATGCTGCCTCTTCAGTTCTTTCAGAAGCACATATGGCAAAACAAGTACTACAGGGAAAACAAGCTCCCCACAAAGAAAATTATGCTGTTTGGGAAAAGCACTTAAGTAGCTAAACATATGGACTGGGATTTGTTTTCAATACACAGTTTGTAATGTGCAGCGGAGCTGAACAGACTCATCTACTGTAACACTCTTGAAAGGTGTCTGACTTCTGGTGGCATCTCTATCCCCAGACCCTATGGAGATCAGGGGACTCACAGCATCTGAACTTGAAGGCTCAGCCTCCAAGTGCCCATTTTTTCTCCATTCTGTGATGTACCTATACTGTACTTTTATTTATCAAGAAAAACAAGGCAGACTATTGAGACAAAATGCTCATGTTAGAAGTGCTCATTACACACAATAAGCCAGACGGTCTCTTTTAGAGAAGCAGTTTGGGATTTTTATTGGTAAGAGCTGGCATTTATAGGCTTGGGACAGTTGTTTATGTCCCTCCTGTTTTACGAGAGGCTATTCTCTTTGCCTGATAATTGTGCTTCTATCTGCAGCTGGAGCCTGCCAAAGGAGAAAGGCGTGGGAGAGGAGGAGGAGTGACACCTCTCCTCCTGGCTGTGCAGCAGGAGGCTGTGCCTCCTTGGAAACCAGGGGCTTGAGGAGCCCCCATTCTTCCAAGGGGCTGGGGATGACAGCAATTCATGCTTTCAAACCCTGGTCCTGGAAAGCAGACTAAGGGAGAGAGGAAGGCACATCGCCATCCCTGGGTCTTGTCCACAGCACTGCTTCTCTGGCAGATGCCACCACAGATCGCACTACGTGTTACTACATCCACCAGCCTGCCTCTTGTGCCACTTCCATTTGGAGCATTATAGACCTTGACAGCAGAAACCAAGCCGCTGTGCCACTGAAAATACACTCTCCAGGTTCACAAAGTTAACAGTTTACAATTCCCGTGGCAATGGCCCCAATGAAAAAATCCTTACTTTCAGAAAATGCTTAAAGCTGTAAGATGAAGTTTTATCATATCCATCTCCGTGATCCTCTCGCTTCTTGCAGAAGACCAAAGCTTTCTCATACAGGAAGAGATGCCTCTGCATTGGCTTGAATCTGGCGAGATCCTTCATTTTTGTTGGACCTTTTCGGTGTCCTGTCCAAACACTGAAAGATCCTTGCATCAATACTTTCCCTAGTTCACTCAAGTCGCCCTGGGAAAAGTATGACAAATATATTAAAAAAAAAGATTACGTCAATTAAAATGTAGGACTGTGCAAACAATGAAGGGCAGTGGGGCCAGCTCTGTTCCAAGGCACGTCACTCTAAGAATAGGTCTTCCTGGAAGGATCAGATGATCTTTTGGGAGTGACGGCACGGTGCCAGGAGGGAAGAAGAGGTCTCAGACACAAGCCTCCAGTTAGTCTACGCAAAGGAATGCAAGTCAATAATTGGAAGGTAAGGAAACTCGCCAGCTCCTAGAGAAGTTCATGTCAAGGGTTCTGGATAACCCACATCAGTGGGAGAGGACAGATGATAGCTGAGCCTGAACAGAGGTTGTGCAGAATGGGAAGAATAGGATTTTTCAAGCAGGCCAGGACTGCAACCAGCAGCTCAGCCATACACGCAGCCCTCCCTGAATCCCTAGGAAGGACAACCACTTCAACAGGCAAGGACCAAAACCTGCTTCAGGGTGTCTTTAATTAAAGGTTGAATGAGAAACATTATGAAGATAGCTCAGCTCAATTACAAGGTGAACCATTAGAGAACTAAAGTAGATTCTGGAAAAATGCTCTCAGGAACCACAAGGTGGCAAGTGTGGGCACTATGTGACTCCACACATCGTTAGATGGGAATGGTTTCCAAAATCCTGAAATCAAATGGAAGAATGTCACCTATAAGCTTCCTGATGCCATTCAGTTTGTAATTGTTCTAAACTGGTTTTTAGTTCATACATCCTGGGTCACTATCCGCTTCCACTATACCAACCAGCACTGTACAAGTTCTCTAGTTACCCAAATCTACTCACGTCATATCCTGTTATTGAAATCTGATGCATAGAGTCATTGACTGATTTTAGCAAATCCAACATTGCAACCAGAGCTTCTTGAAGTTCCTGAACTCCATCACAGCTTGTGCTGTACTTTAGCAACTCCTGAAAATAGAAATGGAAGAGCACGTGTTTGCAACTGAACAAAGCAGACTTTTTTTCCAGCTCACCCAAAGTTTCCAATGCCCAAGAGCAAGCTGCACTCCCTGAGTTTCTTTTTTCATGTGTCCATGGAAAAAAACACTAATTGTAAACCAGTCAGTATGAGGAGTGGAATATCACTGAAACATGTCCCATTTTCTCTGGGTTTCCTTGAGGACAGCATCAGGTTACAGAGTGGCATCACTCTTATCTGAGTTCTCTGTGTTGCATTTTCCTGCTTGATAAGAAATGACAAATATGACTCAGGTTTGGCATCAGCTGCTAATGTGTCACAAATGCATTCAGATGAGTTTGCAGTAGATGATTGTCTTCAGGCTGGCAGACAGGAGGAAGACTATAAAACCCAGAGACTTTATGCCAATAAGCAGAAGACAGAATTGGCCACTGTATGACTGATATAAAATTACTCTCATTTCATATCTCCTCCACTCACTTAGAGCCTCATGCGTACTCATTCCTTTTTCAAGTCAGAAGGTGAGATTCAACAGCCTTCAGAAGTCACCACCACAGCTCTCTGTAAAGTGGGAATGGCAGCACTGCTCTGCCTCAGAAGGGGGACACAAGGATGAATACATTAAAGATTATGGGCACTACAACAATGGGCAGAAGAGATGCATCAGTATAGTATATTTTCATTCATCATACCCTTACGGACATCTCTGGTTCATTTTTCTTATATTTTACATCTCCGAACAGGTTCAGTTCTTCTCCCCACAAAAATGACACGTCAAAAGCACACACTTCTTTTTCAGGTATGAAAAACGTCATCCTTGCTGAATGTCACTATGGAGAGCCAAGCTAAGCAATGCGTAACCTAAGGCTTGGTGCTGATTTAGAGGTAAACTTTAACTGAAAAATAAAATGGAAAACAAACCTATCTCCAAATGTCTTTTCAAAAGCAGCTTATGAAATACCTTCAGAAGCAACTGGTATTTTGTCAGGCGCTGCACTGGTTTGAGCAAATAGGAATCCAGTCCGAGTTTGTGCTCTAATTTTCTTTGGCACTCCTGGAATAAAGAATTCACATTAGGTAAGATATGTGCTAATAATAAATAGTTATTCTAACAGAATGAGTAATATTGTTTGAAGTCTGCAAAGATTTCATGCAAAAACGTCCTATAGTCCATATAACTAAAAGATTTTGTAAAAAAGTGCAAAATAATATAATGGATGGATGCCTCAAATTCTTTGTGTACAAGAAACTCCAACTGCCATTTTTGTGCAACTTTCATGCAACGGCAAACGGAATACACTGCAAAACCAGTGGAGTGCTGAGGATGGTGTTTAGGACCAAGTGCCCCAGGACGATGCTGCCTTGATAGAAAGCAACAGCTCACCTGGAAGAAGGTGCTCTCAGAGCACTGCCTCCACAGGGACTCTGACCGGGGCTTGTTCTGACAATATTTCTCATACATCTGGAAATCGTCTCGCTGCACAGAAAACCAAAATGCAAGTCACACACATGTATGCAGGCCTGCTGGGAAGCTAAACAGAGGGAATACTCAAACTGCAATGCGCTTTTATCTCTGCTGCCAACTCTAACACCTGCAAGTCACAGAATTTGGGTAAAAGAGCCACTGCTGGGAAGCAGAAAGCTCCTTGCAGAAAGCCATGGTGTAGTGGCTGCTGCTTTCCTCCATCTGCTGCTGTCCATGCAGTTGCATTCTCTGCCTTGCTGTTGGAATTACGTATCAGAAACACCTCATCCAACTGACACAACTGAGATGTTGAAGAGTGCACAGCACAGCAGAAACATTGGCCTTAAAAAGTCTGTCTTACATGTAAAAATGAGTCACCAACCCTGTCTAGGAAACAAAATCCCACTCTCTCGGGTGCTCCCAGGCAGCTCTCCAAACTGTGCAGGAATATTCTGCAAGAGACAGGAGAAGAGACAAAATGCAGCTGTGAGCAAGCTACTACTTGGGTATTTCATCATTACAGGTAATCAGTGAGGCAAAAAGGGGGAGGAGAGCCAGCACCATACTTGTTGTGGAAGTCGTATATCTCGGGCATGTTTCCGAAGAGGACATCCTTCCTGTTCCTCAGCACGGGAGGCATGAGGATCACCATGGCAGGGTTGTCCATCTCAGCTCTGTAGCCCTGCAAGATGCAAAATGGGTTAACTGCTCAGTTTTTAAGGCCTTTGCTTGGCATCTCCTCAAAGGCAGAGGACAAAGGGATGTGAGCAGACTTCCAGTATAATCTACTTCGTTTCAAATTTCTGCATCTCTTTTCTTTTTTTCTTTTGTCCCTAAACACCTGACCTTTAGCACATCAGCCTTCAGTGCATGGGCAACTGGGGCTGCGGTCCAGCAGAGAATGGCTTGGGAGAGCTTTCCCAGGGTGAGTGAATGCTGTGGAGATGTTCTGATCACAAAAGGCAAATCGCAGCCGCTTCCTGCTCGCCACAGCTCAACTGCAGGAGAGGTCCCACAGGAATATTTGTGTGGGTTCAACACATCTGCCACTACGACCCTGGGACACGAGAGACAACGTGTTTGTACAGGATGTGCACTTACAGATGCTGTCATGAGATCCAGTGTCCAAGGTGATTTGTTACAAAGCAGAGAAGGCTTGAGATCAAACACCAAAATCAATGGGCTTTGTGCTCTTGCACAAGACATGCTGAATACCAGGATCTTGCTCTCCTCAACTCCTGCTGCCTCAGGATTCTGTCCCCTATCGCCCCACCTGCCTCTTGCAATCACGGCCTCCCAGAAGGAAGCCTTTGCTGCCAACTGCTGGGGGGAATTAGCAAACAGCGCAAAGCTCTCTGCAGGAAAATGACATTACTACACCAGTGCAAAAACAGCTACCAGATGTGGTAAATATCCTAAATGCAGAAGAGGAGGAAGGCAGAGCCAGCACTCAGGACCGTCTCTGCAAAGAAAACATCACGAAGCTATTGGCAGCAGCTCAGGCAGCTCATGCCAGTCACTAAGTGCTGCACAAAACTGAGGTCAATTTAACACAAGTAGCAAACGTTTGCCAAAACATACTTAGTATGGACGGCATATCTTCTTTGGCTTTTCAAATTAATCTCTTATACTAATTATGGCTTAAATCAGTATTCCTTCCACTAAGCAGGCATTCTGTATTTGATTAAGGATGCAGTAGAAGATAAGTATCTGGAAAATTAGTCATTTACATTTAACCGCTGCAAGGAGGTTTCTCTCTCCTAAGGAAACGTTATTTTCCAGAAAACTTAACTCGACCTGACCATTGCCCCCTACCTGGACTTGACACAGCAATAAATCTGCATACCTTCCAACTGCTTTATCACATCAAGCATAGTGTAACAAAACAAAAACCAATCAGCACAGGGTAACTGTGTAACTACCTGCAGCTGAACAGATTTATATGGCATTTGTTCTCAGGTCAGAAAAATGAAATCAGGATGAGGTAATTAACAGTGACTTGTTTCATTCATCAGCAAGTGGTATTGTGGAACAAAGTATGCGTGTCTAAAATAGAAGTAGAGAAATTAGAATCTGGTTTCTGAATTAAGAAATGTGCTTTATACATCCACAAACCTCACGGCATCGAGACAGAAACCTTCCAAGGATAAAACACAACTTTCTCTCATCTCCAAAAGGTAAAGAACTGAGGGAGCAGTTAAAAGCACCAGCTCTTTGTACATTTCCACAAGCAGCGACAGAACTAATTACCAGTGCATGTGTGTACAAACAGAAGGCTTCTTCCTCATTCTGGATGAAAAGTTCATCCTGACACCAAATGTTCCTGCAGATGCATCCGACTCAGAAATAAAAGGGAGAAAACTTGAAAACTCATGACTAGCTGGGGATCTGACAGTTTGGTAGAAACCTGTCCCGTCACATTTCTGCTTAGTTCGACAGAGTGGCAGGTGCTCTTTTGTACAAGTCACCGGGGAACAGTAATGAGCTATCTGAAGAAGTCACTCACCGTCAGAACAGTGAACAGTTCCTCTACATACACTCTCTCAGTTTCTATAAGCTCATTTATGACATGGCTACAAGAAAGAAAAAAGAAAAACAATGTTATTATGTCCGCAAAAAAAAAGCACAGGCAATTTCTGTAAGCCCAAAACACAGTGCGACCTCAAGAACAATCAGCATAGGGATGACAAAATAGACAAAAGTGCAAGAGGTGACATCAAGGACTATGATGTACGTGGATGGTGATAAGGGCTGACCAGAAACACATCATTTGGAGTGATTTAAACAGAGTGAAAGCTTACCCTTTCAGTATATCTAGGTTGTCATCACTGTCTGAAATAAAAGTCTGCAAAGAATTCCGTTTTTCCTGATAATCGTGCATTACTTCGATCTGGAAAAGAAATGGGATGGACTTGAAGGAGCTGCAGAGAGGTCACTGCAGAGGCAGGATAAGCCCAGCCCTCAGTGGAGCTATGGGAACATTGTCAGGGGTGGACAAAATACACTGACTTTTAAGGAATCCCTTGTCTCACTGGACTTGAAAAGAGCACAACTTCTACTGGGTAGCCAAAAAGCCCTAGAAATTGCTATGCTGCGTAATATCTGGAAATGCTGGCAACATTCATTCATGCAGAGACCAGACAATGGTTCCCACAGGGGAAATATTTGACATCTACTTGGAAAACTCTGCATCTGCATTGTTATGCAAATTCAGGGAACAACACACAGGAGAACCATATCTGGGACTTGGCAAAACAACCCAAGATAGAACTTGGATGCTGGACAAATCCAAATAAACTACAGGGGTAAGAAAGGTTAAATATTTTTAAAATTAAAAAGATCCTTCACACCTCGATCTGAATCCAGTCAGTTTTTCCCAGTTTCAGCTAGGTTCCTGGTCTATGAAACTCATTCAGATTTTGCTAGCAATTTTTACCTTGCGAGAACTTGGAGTTTTTCTTGATGTTTTCTTCCCAGGGAGAGAGAGGTCAAATGAAAATTTCAGACTGGAATTAAAATCCACACCTCGGGTAGAAAAAAAAAATCATTCCATAATGTACATCTGTGGTGATGGAGATGGCTGAAAGACTACATGAGCTATTAGACAGCAAGCACTACAAGCAAAGTGACTTATCAGACTGGCTTCAAACCCAGGGCTAACATGAAAGAGGAACCGGGTGTCTTCAGACCACAACAAGAAAATAAAAGAGGACAAAAGTAATGCATTCAGAGTGGTTTGGTTTCAATCCACACCATCAAACCCACACATCACAAAGCGCTCCCGGCAGAGCCCAGCGTGCGTCTTTGACACCGCGCATCGCCCAGCAGGA
The DNA here is from genome assembly GCF_002078875.1 of Numida meleagris. Classification (NCBI taxonomy): domain Eukaryota; kingdom Metazoa; phylum Chordata; class Aves; order Galliformes; family Numididae; genus Numida; species Numida meleagris. The sequence goes on from NC_034416.1 coordinate 5,107,157, forward strand.
CTGCGGCATTTTGATGTTTGGTGTCAAACGGAGGCCTTATTAACAAGCTCTCTCGACATGATCTACCCAGAGAAGGGCCTTTTGTCTTTCCCCTCTTGCTGGCTGTGCTCATTTCAACGCGCCTGATCACCTCTTTCGGGAATATGATTAATGGAGGATACCCGTGCCTTGCAGGTGATGGAGCGCCTTTGCTAGAAAAATGTGCGTCACACAGAGGCAGTGCAGCGAGCACGTCCAATGGATGATGGCCTCACAGCGTCCCACAGAGGTGCTCAGACACCTACCCCTATTATTTAAATCACCAATTTCGCCTTAATGCTTTCCTGCTTCTAGAAAGCTGAAAAAAAAAAAAAACCTGGTAAAATGGACAATATTTTAGTTTAAAGATGGAGTTTTTTGTCCTGCATGGAAATTCAGAGGGCAGGGAATGTGGCACTGGCTGGAGATGAGAAAATCCAGGCTTTATTTGCAGCACTGGCCTGTATATTGAGTAGCTTCATTCCCCTCCCTCCGCCAGCTTTCTTATTTACATTATTTGCTCCCCAAACTGGAGCCCCTTTTACTGCTTGCATGACACCTGCTACAATTCTCCACAGTCAACACACAAGAATTCATCATAAACATATTTGTATTTAAGCAGATCACCGGTGTCTGATCATTTTACGCAGTCAGATCATGGACTTTAATATTCCCACATAACTTAGCACATCCCTGGTTTAAAATAGACGAGCACTGCTTTCAAGTACTTCTGAATTCTGATACATAAAGGGCTGCTACAGATGGAAGTTTTAATGATATCATTTAACGCTAACATCGTGCCACATCCCATTAACAAAATGAAGGCAGAACATGCAGCAACCTCAGTTCAACCAGAACTGGTACCTTTATGGGCATTAATTATTCCACAGTTGGGATGTAAAGAAGACATTCTCAAAGAATCAAAGGGAGTTAAACATCCCGCTTGTCACTATGTTCATGACATTCAGCTCCTTGCATCTCTAGGCTCCTCTGCAAACGTCAGTCTAATTTTATGTCAGCTCTAGCTCAAGGCAATAATGGAGACTGTCACCAAGAACAGGTATATAAATAGGCTTCAGGCTATGGAATAGGCTAACAAATTTATACTTTTTTCCCCCCATATCACTAATTCACCAGATCATCCAGTAGATGCTAGGAAAGCAGAAGTGGAAGTATGTACTGTTTTTAGCTGACTTTTTTCACTGAGCAGCAAATGAAAACAAATACCAAGCAAGGAGTCCCACTGAGCCAGCTGGAACTGCAGAGGCACAGGCCAGAAATGTGAGGCGTTCCTGCACAAGGAGTGCAAGAAACCACTGCATTCATTTTATCTAGTCATCCTTCTCCTTTCCATGCGGTCACCTCATAAAAGCAAGAAAACATCCTAAGATATTTGGTGGCTCCAATATGGTAGAGTTCAGAAAAACATTAAACATCCAGGAAACAACGGGAGCCCTTCTCATAGCTGGGAAGCACATGTGGAGCCAACACAACAGCACAGAGAGATTCATGATCAACCAGCCCATGTACTCGGTGTGAGGCTTCCACACCCCATTCCTCGAACAGAAACGGGAAGCTAAACAAAAACTGGAAAGCCAGTAAGTCATGTAATATACAACTCTATCATCCAAAGTAAGTGCTGGTTGGTTTCTCAAGTTGTGTTACTCATCCAGAAAATTATCATCTGAAAATAACATGAAGATACTTTACCATGCTTAGGTGAAAACAACGGTGACTTTGATCGTGGTGGGTTTTCTGGTCGAGGGGCCACTAACTGGACGGGACGCACATGTTTATCCAACAGCTTCTTGAAGCAAGACTGACGATTCTCAAACATGCTTCGAACATTTTCAAGCTTGACCTGCACTGACTGTATCTGGCACTGCAGAGTGAAAAAGACTTCCATGATCAAATAACTGCCACTATTTTGCACTTCGAACCAAAACAGAGAACTGTAAAGTTGATAACGCTGCAACACAGTCAGATTTTACTTTTTACTTGTGTAATGAGGAACTGGGGTATTTGCTTACCTTCAATTCAGCTGTTAAGACTGACTCAAAATCATATTGTAGGGATTGGGGATCATAGTTTAAGTGGGGTGAAGAGCTTTCAAGAAATCTTTCTATGTCCTGGAGAGCTTTCTGAGCACCTTCTTTAGACTGGCACTTGTCCATCTGCTGGTTGGCAAGCAGGTAGGCACCCTCATCACAGCACTGCAAGGCCTGAGGAAAACACAGAGTGAGAGCCTAAATCAAGGTATCCATGACAAGTATCATTTACCAGCTCCGTATTTTCAACATGGAGCTAATCAGTACTCATAAAAACCCAAGCAGCTATTGCATTTTGACCACCAGCACAACCAGGAGTGCAAGGAGCCCAGGAGAGGACTCTGCCCCGCAGCAGAGATGCTGCCCACAAATTCCCACAGATTAATGCAACATTGTAGTGAAGAACACAGTAGGAAAAAATTTTTTTCCTAATCATCTTGAACAGTGAAATGGAACAGGGTCAGACTTCACTGCTTTTCTCAGTAGCCTCAAGCATGCTATAGTTGTGTGCCTTCTGGCCTAATTAGCATGAATTTCTCCAAATGTGTTTTGGATGCTGATTAAGATACCAAAGAGCAGTGGAGTCACACGGCTCCACTTCCACACTAGCACAGAGCAGCTGTGCCTATCTACCAATCTGTCATCTTATTTTGAAGACAGTTACGTTCATTCTTAATAGATTGCTAACAAAAAAGGGACAGGGTTTATTTGAAAGCAATACCTCTCTTGCACTCGGTATGGAAATGTCGGAAGTTGTACATGGATGCACCGTGAGAGTGTGAGCAACAGAAGCTAATTTTTGGTGTTCTGAATTGCCTTCTGGAGATGCCCACGTTTTTCTATTGACTATTCACAGCACCAACAGACACCTGTTTGCTAACTTAACCAACTGAGTGAGTAAAAGCACTCTCCAGGTTTCGGAGGAACGCTTGCCTAACACAAATCACTGAAGCAAAGCTGCAAATTGTAGATGCTACCAGCTAGCAGAGAGGCCAACCATCTGCTTCAAGGGGCACTGTATCTCCAAGCTCTACCTGCTGAAGGCGAGTATGAAGATCCAAGGTCTTCTGCAGCCGCATCTGCTTCCTTTTAATCTCGTCAGACAAGACGTCAGAATGGTGCCGCAGCTCGTTGCATTGCTGGCAGATTAAGTTGAGCGCGTAGTGATGATTTGCTGCTAGCTGGTGTCCGTGTAGTATCACCACCTGAGCCTTCCCTATCAGATCCTTTAATGGAAGAAAGAGAATAGACTGCATGCTTACTGAAATAATGCCAAAATATCTACATATAACAACATGCACTTGCTCTTCTTACCAGATTTCAGGTACACATGGAGATGACTGCCATTAGGAGTAGCCAGAATGGGTGGCTTACGCAGGATAAAATGGCACCCATCATCTGGGAAAAAAAACTTTTGCTATCCAAAAGAAGGATGAAGAAGATGACAGTATCTCACCGAGCTAGCACTTCTGTGAATGGCTGCTGACAATGCACTGCTGCCATTTGCAGGAAATGCAGTCTAAGAAAAGGCAGCTGATGTCCGGTTTAGGCACACTATGTTCATAAGCATGACAGGGAGTTTAAGCAGCTATGGCAAAAACAAATCAGGCTCTTTGTAGTAAAGCTTAATGCAAAGAACATGCCAGCTTGTCTGCACCTCCTGGTGAGCGTAGAGGTTACATCTTCCCCAGGACTGGCTTTCTGCTAGGACTGCTTCCCTGCTGCACGGTATGCCTGGCTTTTTGTTCCTCCTACCTCTCTCAATAAAATGTCTTTCAAATGGAAAAAAAAAAAAGCCTTAGACCTTCCCACTAGGACCCTCATTCTTAAATAAACCTCTAGGGGTTGTGTCCAAATCCCTAAGGACTTCGCTATTGCTCCTGGCCCACTAGTTAAGCACTGCCCTTTGCAGAAGTCACATCCTCAGCAGGGCTCCTGTGAATCATCCCACTTCATTCTTCTTTCTGCTACATCTCTTAGTCTTCCTCCTCCATATGTTACATTCAAATCACAGATGCTTAAAGATAGCGACTTTTTTGCCTCTCCATGTGCCTGGTGACAAGTCTCTGTCTATTAGCACTGCTAAAAGCACTTAACATATAAATAATTCTCCTTCCAGCTCATTAACTCCCACACTTCCCCTATGTTCAGACATTTATCTGCTCTGGATTTTCATGGTGGCTCAGCAATTTATTTTAACTACGATAATTAAATATCCTGTTCCTGGATTTCAGTGTGATCACAGCGTTGCTGCAAAGAGCACAGAGACATGAAATCAATCCTTCCCTGCATCTACTTACCAACAAACTGAACCAGAAACAGGCCATTTTAGAAAACGCCTACCACAAATGCAGAACGTGCCTCTTTTGTTTCATTAGTGCATCCTTCTGTGATAGATGTACTCACCTGAGCCATACCATCAAAATGACTCAAGTCCTTGAGCCTCTGTTTCACTTGGGAGACACTGTCTCCAGTGTCGGGCAGTTCTGCTTGCTGACCCATTAAAAATTCAATGGCATTCTTGACCTAGACACACACACACACAAATAAAAAGACTGCTGCAAAATGACACAAAGCACAGACAGAAAATCATTCTCAGAGCAAAATTAATCACACTTTAGGCGACTGTTAAATCCAGTAATAAAACTAGTTTCCAAGAGCTCATTTCTATGTTCAAAGATGCTTCTCTCAGGTAAATCTACATGGCTGCAGGGCAGTGATACCCAAATTAGCTCTGAACGAGGAAGAACAGCAGTCTTCCCAAGCGAGCTAGCCCTGCTAGTCAGAGTTAAGGAGTAGCAGCATAAATTAAACACTCTCAAAATAGAAACCATAAAATCTCTCTCTACTCCCTCTTTCCCCAAATCTTCCTTCTCCAAACAGAAATAGTGCATCTGTTAATACCTCCTGAAAACTTTGCTCAAACTTCCACAGTTGTAAATACTGCTCCATTTTCAACTGATGTTTTTCCCAGAAGCCATCAAAAGCAGTCTCCATCTCACGCAGCTGCCCAAGGAGCCTCGAGTACAGAAAAAAAGACAGGATTAGAACAGATGGACAAACAGAAGGACAAGCCCTAGAAAGACAGTCTACTCAGAACCCCAGTTCATCTCTCAGGAGAAAACAACTGATGTATATATCTCAGAGGCTTTTCATGAAATCATCACTACAGATGACAGCACCCAGGTGAAGAAGTTGTTGCCATCACCATTTTATCAGAGTAAAACCTGAGAGGCCTGCACGGGAGAACCCTAAATCTGTTCCACAGCCCCACCATAGAGAAAAAATATCAGAGTAGGACAAAGTTGACAGAAATCAGCCAGGAAATCAATGGGTATGGAGCAAAGGTGGTATTTCTGTCTGCATGTTTTTGATAGGTACGTCTGTGCTGAAATAACCCAAGTGTTTCCATTCAAAAACCAGGCAAATTAGCAACACGCCGCACTCACCGGTTCACGGTCTCCCAGTCCCCGGGCCTCTCGCGGTGCTGGTCCTGGCTGCATTCACCCACATCAGGCTCTTCTAAACTGCTTAAAAGCAACTTTCCTTCTTTTGTGACTGCTGTAATATCTTCCTGCATAAGCAAAACATTTCTGATTCAGGCTACTCTGTGTGAGGTAAGGGTAAGTCATTTCGTGTTGCTCTCATCTCTGTTTCCCTGCCATAAAGTGGAGCACCAGTATCCATCAGAGCAAAGGACTCTCAGCAACACTTAGCTCCCTCAGCCCCTGGATCTGGGAGAGGCTGAACCATGGACTGGTCACCGTGCTGGCTGGGAACTGGCACGCATGAAAACATGAGGCCACAAAATGATTCAAGATGCACAGGATGCCAGCACTACCACGGGGCTGTGAGCAGGTGGAATTGTATTAGACATTTATCTACAAGTCCATGCTTTCATTCAGCTATTTTGGCTGTTTAGGGATGTGCCTTTCCATCTAGGTCATTGCAGGAGACTGCTGGAAGAGCATCCCATAGTGGTGTAATGCCGGGATGGGGATGGAGCACAGAGAGGCAAGTCGGCACTTTCAGTGTAAGCTCTGCTAAGGGAAAATTTAAAAACTCCGTGAGTTCATCAGCATCAGATGAGGCACTCTGTCCTGACTTGGGTTCAGCCCCAAACAAACAGGTGGGTGATCTATTCAATTATTTTCAAAAACAACAGACCATACACAGAAGTGAGAAGGAAGGAGAAAACAGACGTGGTCAATGATTTGAAGCTGTAGGAGCTTCTCCTCAACTGCACATGAAGTGCCCACAGCCACTAAAACTTCATGGAAGATGACCACAAAGCAAAAAAAAACCCTTCTCTTTTTGACACTATCACATACAGCAGACTCAATAGGGATGAAATGTTGCACAGCATGCTTCAGCGTGCAGGTGGTTGCTATTCCACCCTGTTACATCTCTCTCCCAGAGCCCTAAATTCACCTTTTGATTCAAAGCCTTTCATTATATGTCAGACAAAGTAGCTGAATTGTCAAACAGGTGCTAACCTGATTTTGCCTCATTCAGGATATCAAAGAGGTTAATTTCTCAGTTGCTCCGTTTAATTAATTTCTGTCAATTTTTTCATCATGTTTGCATCTAACTTCTGTTCAGTACCACAGCTACATAAATTATCCTGATCTACTCATTATTTGGATGCAGGAATCAGCTGCACCAATCTTTTGGTTGTCAAGAGACATGCAGGGACCCCACGTCTCACAATCTGCACAGTTTCTCATCTGCTTTCATCTTTCATGGTCTCAGAAGGAACAAAAAAAAAAGACAATGGAACTGATTTCAGTCAGAAGCCCAAGAATGTATTTGATATTTTACATTAATAGATGAGGCATTAAAAGCAACAGATGGCTTCTACTAAGCACTGCTGTGCTTTATATGCAAATGAAAACAGATAACGTGCTTTATTTCACCCCAGAGAAAAGTGTGTATTGCTGACTTGTTTAAATGCAGGACTAAGTTGAGTAACCCACAGTTTCTCTCCACGCTTTGGACATAATCTGAAGCACAAAGTCTAACTCAGTCATACATCAACATATGTGGCTGTTGCTGTACTATAGGTCTGTTCATTTCCAAAGAAGAAATAATAAAATCTATAATCACACTTGTTGTACGTGTGCATGTGCCTATTTGTACACGACTAGATGCAGCGTCCTTCAGGTACCGTTTTGGGTATTTCTAACTGGGAAATCACTGTCACATAGACAATAAATGATTATAAATAAGAATGGATATACTTCTATGATTTACACGAATGAATAAAGCCAAGGACCTCATTCTTCAACTGCACAGCATTGCTATTAGCACGGGAATTGTTATGAATTGATGTGCCTATACTGTCCCCAGGAAGATGCAGGAGCATCTTTCGAGATGCAAAGACAACAACATGACAGCAGCAGCTGGCTGCTCTACAGCTTCCACTAAATCCTACAAAAAACTTCATCAGTCACAATAGCTGAAAAAAAATCCTAAAATATTGAAGAAAAAAGTTGTTTAATATGAAACATGAAGGCTCAGAGGGATCAAGTCAGGCATGCTCTGAACTATACACTCACAAGAAATCTTCACCTTGAATGCTCTCAAGCAAACACAGCTTCCTTCCGACCCCCTGGGGCAGCTGCACTCAGTAAGTGTGCAGCTCTGCGTGGAGGAGCAGGGAGCTGGGACAAACCATCCCCCCGGACCCACCAATGATCCTTGTGTGCAACTTTCTGCAGCACTGAGGGTGAAGCAGAGCGAACCCCACCAGCCTCCTTTCTGCCAGAAAGACGAGCAAAGCCCAGAGGAGCAGCACATTTCAGACATCAACTTCTGTATCCAGGAAGGAGGCGATAGCTGAGGCAGTTTTCTGGATGCCAGCATGATAACTCACCGGAATGCAAGGCAAATTTAAGTTTAACATATAGACATAGTCATGCTGTGTTTTATTTTGTCTGCCAACACATACACATGCATGGGAGGTATATAGGAGTGGGTATCAAACCAACAGACAGGCAAACCCCAGAAATCCCATCTTGCTGTGCTCTTGATGAGCCATACCTTGAGCTGGAAGTACTTCTCAGTGCGCAGCGCCAGGATGCGCTCAATGGAATACATGTCCTCTGGTAGCTCAGTCTCTGCCAGCTCTGTGCCAAAAGACTGTAACATCTGTGCAATTTCCTTCACGGTTAGTGCAAAACTCTCTATTGCCTGGTGGGAGACAATAACTGCGATCAGCTTGGGATTCAGGATATTCCTACAGCTCATTAAGAGTGTGCAGAAAGTCAAGCCTGAGAATTGCAAGAGAGCACAGCATCTGACTCTTAGAAAGATGGGTGGGAGGTCCACTGATGATGGAGCTGTTGTGTGCTACAGTGGCCACCAACACATGGCCAGCTGGGTTTTAACACAGCTTGAATCCATAACAAGGTCTTGAAGTAGTATTGGACACGGACACCTCATATTTGTTTTCTGCTGTCTGTTCTTGTGCACTGAAGGTCTATGGCAGAAGCCACCGTGGGATCCATCACATAAATTCCTGTAATTCCCTGTCTACCATCCTTCTCCTCTGGCTAACCCACACTACAAACCACCTCCTGACATTAGGAGATGTCTTTGGCCTCTTGGTCGTGGATGTTCCCAGATTTGCAAGCCAAAGTAGTGGGTGGCACTGCAGCTCTGGCTCTGCTTTTGGGAACAGGCTAATAAATTTTAATGCAACTGACTGCATTTGTATTTTCTTTAAACTGTGTATATTTTGCAAGGAAATTACAGGAAGTGTTTTAAGAGCACCTTACAAGGGAATTTTTTGAGAGGCTTTTAACACGGACACTTACCTAACACATGCAGATATGTTCTAGAAGCCTATCTTTTTCTTAAATTATCCTAACATTTTTGTCATTTATTTTGTCATTTTTGTCTCAAAGTGTGAGAGCTATGTCATTGCCACTGTAACACATTGTGCAAAAGAACAAAACTAAGAGCCAAAAATTTTAAAAAAGCACGAAGGTGGCAGTGCATCCATGCAAATGGGCAGAAACTGGCAGAAGCAATAGCTTGAACCACTCCAGCAATGATGTCTTGGGCTTTTGTTTTCACGCTGAGCTCCACGTCTGTCTGTGTGGATAACAGTGCAGGACGGGGTGCGTGATGATTAGTCCTGAACATTTTCATTAGTGCTTTGCTTTGTTGGAAAGGCAGATGGGAACTCAACCTGCCATTATAAACCCATTCAGTGCCCTACTCCGCTTGGCTCCTTTGCAAATCTTATCAAGCAAAGGTAGTTGCTCCAGAGGTTACTCTCAGCTATGCGCTGCTCACTGCCTTAGAGGAGATGTTTAGCAGGGGATCAGGCCTTCCCCAGTGGATTCCCCACACCCAGTGTTGAGCCCCGGTACGTACAGTCCTGAAGATGACCCACTCGCTGTGGCAGTACTCCAAGGTGCCTCCAAACTCTGGGGTTAGCTGCTGCTCATCAATGTATGTCAGCAGGTCGCTAACCGAGCTCAGCATAACAACCTGCAAACAAGGCAACACCATGAGCTGGTTGATCATTTCCACCTAAATCATACACAGATCAAGCCTAGAACTCTTTTATCTATCTAGAAATTGGGTTTCCTCCATGTAGTGCTGTCTTCTTATGTTTATGGCTTAACACAGTCTTTATATATTTGACCATTTCCCTAAGGAATCCTTGACCTTCCAGGTGCTTTCTTCCTTAAACACAAAGTACAGTGAGATGCTGCAGTATCTGCCTGCACATCGGAGCTGAAAGCAGAAGTAATGAAGGTTTTGGCAAGAGATGACAAGTAACCTGGAAAAACATAAAAACTGGAATACATCATGAAGCACTGGCCAATTTCACCTACATACACAGGATTTTTAATACAAGTTTCTGTGTGTCTTGATCTTTCCTGTTATAAGTCATGAATTATCAAAACTGTGGAACTGACAATCATTTTAGAGCAAAAAATGCACAATTTCTGAAAAATTCCTACAGAAAAATACTGGTTTGCTTCTGGGGGTTTGTCATTGTGTCAACCTTAGATTCCATAAATGTACTTCTCTTTTCTTAGTTATTATGTCTATTAATCAAGGTGGCTATAGAAGCCTTGGAAAGTTTGACTTCAGAACATAAAGCCATTTCAGTTGCTATTTTAGAAACAAATAGCAACACGATGTTGGAATGGTGTTTACACTGAGATGAAAATGGTGATTGCGGGTGGAATTCATAGCAAGAGCTTCGCTGGATGACTCTTGGCATTTCAGACATTAAAACAATTCCGGAGCATGGTTTTATCCTCCATGGATGCACACATCCTCTTGGAGAGGGGAGGATGGGCTGATAAAACCACCAGTTCTGTGGGGAATAAACCACACACAGGCAAGCTGAAAAATGCTAAAGGAGAGATTTTGTAGAAATAGAGCACTAATAGCAGAAATCAGTTACTCCTCACGTCAGTGCCTTCATGTCATCCCTGTCCCAATATTCACGGGCAGCCAACAACCACACACAAGGCACAATGCTTCTGCATGCTCATACCGGTAACTTGAGCAGAAAATCCTCTTGACTAAATCGAAATCCAATGTCAGTGAAGGTGCGCTGGAAAAACCCTGTGGGACGGAGAACCATCACCAAGTGCAGGTTCCCTGGGAACGATGCCTGCAAGAAAACAGAGGTAACATTCAAGCTGGGGATGCAGCAGGTCTAGCTGCTCCCAAACACCTTGGGAAGATGAGAAAGCATTAAACCTGAGGATCTTTTTCTGACTGTCGCCGAGAGCCTTTTCTGAATTTTATCACAGGCTGGACTATGCATTTCCTAACACAGGGTAACACGTTGTCTGCTGATGCTGGCCCAGCTCGAGAGCTTGCGTGCTGGGCTCAGATCCCACCACCAGCAGCAATGCTTCTGTGGGCTCACAGCTATGTGTTTTCAAAACTGGAGGGTGACACGAAGTAGTTTAGAGATATGGGACTTCACCGTAGGAGGACTGTGCAGGCCCACTTCTCTTCTGAACAAGCAAGTGATCAGCCATGCACCTTGAAGGGCTGCTGACGATAAATTTTGAAACTGCATAGTGCAGTCAGCACTATAAACGAGGGAATGAAATTACGCCTTAAAAGGGAGCAGAGGAGTGGAATTTTGAGGGCAGTGAGACAGACTCGGAGTGCAAAATTTATTCCCAACCTTGCTAATCAACCATATCTGTACCAAGCACACTCTGCTTGCCCCAGCTAATTATAAGGCAACATTTAATTTGTGCTACTATTTCAGAACTTCCTTTCTATGCTACTAGTAATTTTTTTTCAAGCATATGTTTGGCAGGTGCATTTTTAGATAGACCTGTGGAAAGGATGCTTGAGAATGAAAAAGAATTTTTAAGAAACTAGGAGTCATATCATTAAATTATAGATGATAAGCCCATGATGCAAACAACTGAGTTAAGGAAGATGTATCATTTTATCTGAGATCCAACCAGGCCAGGTTACGTTCCTTCATATATCTTCTTCATTTGCTCTTCAGTCAAACTTCAGAACCCTAACTGTCAGAGCTGCACATATGAAGGCTTTGTGCCTCTCCCAGGTGCAAAGGTAACACGAGGGACACTAAGCCATAGTGGAGTTCTAATTCTACATGCTATATTCATATGAAAATAAGTTTTCCTCGAATAGACAAACATCTAAATCCATGCAAGGGCACTGGGTAAGCCTCCCCACTGCACAAGCACAGCATGTGCATGCCAAGAGCAAGACCAAACAGACAATTCCCCGTCTCCTGCTCTCTACTACAGCAAGACCCTGTTGAACATCACCTTGTCCTTCCCAAAGCTACAACACACCAGATGTGATAGTAGAGCACACACCAAGAGTAAGAGTACTGAATGCATTTGGATATTTTGCACAGTGCCTTCAAGACAAGGACTGGTTCCATAAACATGCATTAGCGCTGTTTGAAAAAGCCATAATTTACAGTTGAGATCTGATCTCCATGAACTGCACCATTACTCAATGGCTACGTTTACTTTTATAGGAAAGGTTAAGTTGTGGTTTCTGTTGCCTACAACTCCACTTAGAAATGGACAGTGACTTTTAGGATTGAATAAGCCACGTAGATTCAATATATTGACCTGCAGCTATTTTAGGAAGAGCACAAAAATACAGAAATGAATGTGAATGAAGTGCCAAATTCATATGCTTTGGAAGTCAATAAGAACTGTGCCAGGGACAAAGATTTGGCATTAGATCCAAGAGCAAACCATAGAAGAGCAAAGAGGTTTACACTGGTCCAGGCCTGGGCACTGTGCCTGTGGCACACTGCACCTGGGGAGCACGGGAAATGGCTGCTGGCCCTGGGTAAGCAGTAACAGGTTCAGCATGGGAGACCTGAGCAACTTGTGCTCATTCACGTTCAGTGTTTGGGAGAAATCTTTCCCTCAGAGGGCGGTGAGGCCCTGGCACTGCTGCCCACAGAGCTGTGGTCATCCCATCCCTGGAGGTGCCCAAGGCCAGGCTGGATGGGGCTATGGGCAGCCTGAGCTGGTGGGGGGCAACCAGCCCACAGTAGACATGGAACTAGGTGGGCTTTAAGGCCCCTGCCAACCTAAACCATTCTGTGATTCTCCATTGCCTGTCAAGTCTGGAGACAGCCAAAGGCCTGAACCCAGGCACAAAGTCACCAGGCCTCCAGCTTGGAAACGGGGTCTAGCTGAAGGAAGAGTGTCTAAGAGGCTGTGGGAGATGCAGGTTCAGCTCCCTGCTTCACTGCCTGTTTCACTACCTCTAAAAGCAAGACCGGCTCTGCTCCAACACCACAGACAGGCCCTCCAGCCCCACTGCTGGGTCCAAAGAAGTCCACCTCTGACACCCTGCTCAGCTCAGGGCTCATGAACTTGAGCTTCCCATACTAGTAGAGAGAAAGTCATCCTCAAGCTACTGGATGCTTCCAAAGACCTGGAGCAGTTCCTCACTTTGAGGCCGAGAAAAATCCCTGCCTGGGACGCAGAAAGCCTTCACTGAGGGAAGCACCATCAGAACTGGCACAGCCTTGTAAATGTTCTGAATGAACCAAATATTTACCGCATGAATATTTCACTGGAAAGTATCTGGAAAGCTTGGCACTACCCAGAGAAGCTGGCTGCCTCTCCCACCTCCCCAGGCCGGCTGCCTGCCGGGCCCAGCAGCACTGCTATAACTGCCCTTGCTCCCTGCAGGCTGAAGCACCTCAAGAGCCAAGGTGTCTTGGGACATCTGCGGTTCCACAACTGCAGGATGCCAGCAGGTGCTATACAACATGAGACCATAACCTGGCACATCCACGACAAAGTAAAATCTGATTTGATAGCACTTTATGCGCCATATATGCACATCCGTGCTTCTTTTGACGCTTGATATACTTCAGCCAGAGGTAGCTGCACTTCTAGGACAGGTTACTTGATTTCCCTTTAGTTTAGAAAGTGCTTGTGAATTTTTTAGATGATTACATATATATAAGATCAAGGTCAGCATTTCTCAGTAGTTAAAAAACAAGAAATTCTGCTCTGCAAGTGATATCTAATGTATTTCAAGCATGGAAAAAAAACAGAAAAGCAAAAAAATAACTTTGCTGAAAGACGGCTACCAATGAACCCATGTCCTGTGCCCTCCTGCAGACTTAAGAGGAAGGATGAAAAGTTAAAAATACAGACAGACAGACAGACAGGCACACCAATAATTCCCTGGGGATAACTTTCCTGAAGGGACTGCGTGTATTTTCATCACTGCTACAATTCTTGTTCTTCTAAGGGCTTTAGTGTGGAGCCCTGCAAACTGAGTTCTGATAATTGGTATTTATAATTGGTGTAATTCTGATAATAATAATTGTTCTGATATTAACCAATATTAAACATTAATATTAAATAGTAAATATTATTAAATATAAATGTTAGCATTAAATATTATCGTTAATCATTCTTATTATTAATTCCTTAGCAAATAGCTTGTCTTCATATATTTAATGTGATTTTACATAATTTTAAGATTGGCTCTTTGAAGCTATCGTTCCCTGCAGTTCACTGGGACATTTGTGAGGCTGGAGATCAATAGATTTGAAGCAAAAGTAGCGCCTGCTGGTGACTTTGTTCTGAGCAATGGGAATTGAAGCTAACGGTCCCTACGCAGATGCTGAAGTTCACGACTTTCTTCTGTCCCTTAAGGGAGAAGCCACACAGCAAAATGCCCAGTAGGGCCAACTCCAGCCTCAGCTCCCTGACAGCCAAAACGCAGCTCCGAAGCGCTCTGTTGCCGTGATTCCAGCGGGCTGCACGGCCAACCCCCGAAGATGCGACGAGCACAGCGCCGAGCAGGTCCCGCCCAGGCCCTCTCGGAGCCTGGCTTCCCCCGGCTCCCCGCACCGCGGACGGAGCCCGCACCGCCCGCCCGCACTCGCAGCACTGCGGGGCCGCGCGAAGGTCGCAGGTGCAGCGCTCCTCCAGGCGACCGAGCCGCCCCGCCGTCCCCACGAGGCCTTTCCCCGCGATGCGGAGGGGCTGCCCCGTCCTGGGGCCGTACCGTTCCGCGGGCACGCAGCGCCTTACCGCATTCCTCCGGGGCCGCCTGACGCCCCGCGCGGGGCTCGCCTCGGCCATGGCCCCGCGGCCGCAGCGCTGCGGCGGTTCCGCAGAGGGACGCGGCGCCCCGCTCCTGCTTCCGAGCGCCGGCTTCGATTTAAGGTGGAATGCCAAAAATCAGCCTCGGAACGGGGCCGGCTGCCTTCCGCCAGGACTGAGCCTGGGCGATTACACTACAGCTTTCAGCTTTTTTTTTTCCCCTCCCTGCTGCGCTCTGAAACACGCGTCCTGAAGTCGATTAGGATTTTGCGTGCAAAGGAATGCAGTCCACAGCGAAACCCACGGCTTGAGCCTGGTAGCAGGGTCTCGCTTTCCAAAGCAATAGCACAAGCATCAGCCCATGCAGTCAGTGCAGAATGGCATACACAAAGGAGTTAAACAAAAATCTGTATTCTGATAAAAAAAAATCCTGGATCAGATGCATGACTGCAGAGCTGCATATTCTTATGCTGAAAAAATAGGGCACTGTATTTCAAATGCAGCTTACTCGCACTTCTTTATCCCAGAATTATGCAAAGATGAGGAAAAAAACCATGCTATTTATTGCAACATGCATTACAGTTTGACTGGAAATAAATCAAGATGTAATGTTTTGTGTTACTAGCTCAAAGGCAAGTCCAGCAGAACCCCTCCTGGCCACAAAGCCAGCCTTCCAGGGCTGGGCCCTCTGGATTTGAAGGCCAGCTTCTCAACTCTGAGCATTTAGCGGACAGATTTCCTGCCTCTCTGCCCTGTGCACACAGCTGCGCTGCAGTATTTACACGCACAGCCCCGATACGCTCCAGGCAAAGCTGCAGCTCCGCGTGGACACAGGTACACTAATAGGGTGTGTGCTCAGAGGTCACACAGTAATTATATTTTCTGATGTAACACAAGATGAATGGCACTTCTGTTGAAGCTACAAATTAGGACAGACAGGATTTTTTCGTATTTGAAACTTCCAAACTATGCAAAGCGCAGACATCACCCTTAAAGGAAGCTCCTGGCACTAGCACTGGTTCAAACACCGGCAGCAGAACTGAATTCTGATCATCACTTTAAGGAACTATTTTCTATTTTTCAAATGCTGCCTTTTCTCTCACGATTACCACGCGTGCAAATTCACTTTGTAAAGTTCAGAAGAAAAAACAAAAAAATCACAGCCCCAAATACTGACAGCAGCACTTTATGTGCAATGCGAAAAGGTAATGGCAAACCTTTCTCCTCCCTTCCTTCCACAGGATGCCTATGAGCAAAATGCCATCAAGGCCAAGTCCAGCTGGCCCAGGAATGCCATGCTGTAGTTCCCCATGGCTCAACGTGTTGGCGAGTTGCAGAAACCTTTCTTTTGAGTTCTGTTCGGAACAGGCAGCACAAAAATGGTTGTAATAGAATGATGCATGCGTGCACGTTTCAAACAGGTTTTCCACCCAAGTCCACAAACAAATGGCTGCGCAGCCTGTTTAAGAATCTAACCCTTTCAGTCACTGACAATTAGGAAAAATATATTCTCGCTAATAACCAGTGTCAAGAAAGAATATATGTGAAGCCAAATTCTCCACCCAACAAAATCACAGAATGTGGCAGAAAACACATTTGGACCACTAAGGGAAAGTACAAAAACAAGCAAATGAATCGGTTTAATCCTCAAACAGCTCATTTATGCATTCAAATGAGGCACAGAGCCATGGCTGAATTAATCACAGGGCCATAAAGCAAAATGCTACCTAGAGAGAAAGCACGAGCATCACTGCTCCTGATTCCTAATGCTTTCTGAAAGTGGCACAAAATGGGCACACTGGCTTTGTACCTTAGAAGAAATTATCATTAAAGAGGACTTACTGCAATTTTTTGGAGAGTCATTTTGACTGATGTCCATGTGTCCAATCTTCTATCCAGGATTAGGATAAATTTGGTGTCCGACTCATGTTGACTACGGAATTAAATATAAAAAAATGTAAATGGCTCACATTTTGAGGGAATGGGACTCCGTTCCCTGTCCCACCCTCTCCCCATCCCAAAAACACAACCCCAAGAGCACAGAAAACAAAACCCTTTCTGACATTTTCACAGGTGTGAGACAATCACATAACAGCTTGGATTGAAAGGACCTCAGGGGTCGCCCAGTCCCAACCCCCTGCTGCGGGCAGGGCTGCCACCCACTCAGTCCAGCACTGGGTCGGGTTCCCCAGGGCCCCATCCAACCTGGCCTCAAATGCCTCCAGGGACGGGGCATTGCCAAAATACATTCGAAAATATTTCCTAGAGCAGACTCCTGCAGAAATTTGTGAAGTCCATCTCATGGCTAAAGCAACGCCTCTGCAATGGGCAATGCTATCTGCGCATCCAAATCCTTTGCACTGGATTGAAATCCCCTAAGGAAGCAGGCAGCTCTGGGGATCCACATGCTGAAGTGCGAGCCAGTGCAGGGGTGAACTGTGGCTATAACAAATACAGCCTTGTCAGGATATCTGGTCACAGCTCTGCCAACAGACATGCCAAGGATAGCTCCAGCTGCAAACTGGAGTTGTGTTTGCACGCGAGTAAGGGTACACCACCCTACAAACACATGGTATGGATCTGTAAGGTCAAGCTCAAAGTGCAAAGGTTTCATGGCTATTTATGCATTGTCACTGAGGCACACCAGAAAAGAGCAGAGAAAATGAATACTGTGTTTTACACATGGGTCACACACAAAACCTTGGCATGTAACAAAGTCTGAGGTAAGCTTACACATTGTCATCTGGAATCAGGCTCAACCTTGCAGCCAAAACCTTTTTTAGCCAAATTAGTTTCGGCAACATGAGAAGACTTTGCACATTTATGTCAGGAAAGCCCCAGTAAGAGTTCAGTAACAGCTGCAGGTGGGAGCGGGCCAAAACAATCCTTTTGTGTGAGGCTGGTTTTGATAATGAGGATGGAACTGCTTGATTTTTCATTGTACAACTTTAAAGGCAGGTCTGTGCCCAACAAGGTAGCACTTCCCAGCTCTCAGCAGTATTTCACAACAGGCCGCGACTGAGAGAAATACAGCATTTACACAGCACTGCTGTCATTGTAATAAACCCCCTTCAAAAATAACACCAAAAAGCCCAGAACCCAAGCAATTTAGAAGAGGCAGCCAGACCTTAGCCCACTGTCAGTTCATCAAGGCATGCCCCAGTACGTCACTTAGTCTGAACAGGGTTACGTTCAGTGAGCAGCCTCTCAGCAAGCTCATCTGCTTTTATCAGTTCCCTTACGTACACAAAGAAGCAAGTTCTGAGCCGTACAAAAGCCCTGAAATCCACTACGGGAAATTTTTAATTTATTTTAGGGCAAACAGAGCAAGTCTACGGCTATTTGCAATCCAGGCCTCGCGGGCTGATCAGATTTCTCGTCCCGCAATGTACCTTTCAGACTGACAAGAAAAATAAATCAATGCATTCTCACAAATGCTTGCAAGGGGCAGCTTTATTTGCATCCAGCAGCAAACGATGGAGACGGATAAACCAGATAGAGGCTTCCTGTCACTCTTCTCCTTACCCTTAATTTTGTATGTGTTGCAGGACATACCGGACTAAAAATAAAACTTGGGAGGTTTTGCAGGAGGACTTGAAATTGGATCCCCAAGTCTGCAGCTGGGAGGCTGCTCACTGAGGTGGGAGGCTGCTGGTGGATCAGAGCACGCCCCAGCACTCGCTACGTGGTACTGCTACTCTGAATTATCATGGTTTCACTGCTCCATGTCACCAGCTGTGGCTGTAAGTCACTTTACTCCAGCATGATGATGCAAAACAGGCGAAGTTTGTCTAAATACCTAAAAGCTGCATGGTCAAGATCACTGTTAGGGTCTCCTTTCTGCAGAGATCAGGATCTGTCCCACGCTCCCGTGCCTCTCCTTCAATCACACCATTATGCAGTGCTATCCAGCAAAGCCCATCCCTCAGTGCACAGCCCACCATGTGTATTTTGACTGGGGTGCATGGAAGGTGGGAATACACTACCTATCTTTCTGTATCATTATTCTGTATCATCTTCTCTCCTGTTTTTCTCTACAGCTCTTCCATACAACCATGTCCTGCAGTATGGTTGCAGGAATCTCAAAATCAAATTTACTGAATACAAGACTCAGCTTCCTCCTGGCTCTATCACTAACATGCTGACCTTGCTGAGTGAAGAACAGCTTCCAGCAGCCATCTGCTGTATCACCAGCCACCTCCAGGAGAAGCACTCCATGAAATTCAGCTCCTCAAAATGCTACAGACCTGACACCCCATGTGGTTCCCTCAGACTGGTGTCAGCAGGACAACTCATAGTCGTTGCTGCTGATTGCAAAGGAAAGACACTGTGCATGTGGTTTTGATAAACCCATACCCATCCATAGGTACACGGTAGGAAAGTGTCAGAGTATCTACAGCTCATTCTGTACAGCTCATTCATTTCAGACTCCAGTGTTAAAATGCACATGTTGTTAGAATGGCCAGGCACTGAAGCAGGCTGCGATGGTGGTAGGAGAACTAGAGAAGCATGATTAAAGTGGTTTCACAAATAACACGCTGAGCATGGTTGAATCACCAGCAAGCTCTCAGCTCTCATTAGTTTCTTGATTGAGTTTGACCTATTACAGGGACAGCGAGACTGCTTGCTAATCATGCTAACGCCAGGGTGTTTACAGTCACATGGAATAAAAAGCCCTGAAGGATCCAAGCAGAGAAGCACACACACAGCTGGGGGCAACCTGCCCAGCAGGACGGAAGGGAGAGACCCCTCTGCAAGCCTGACCCAGGAGCTAACACAGCTTCACAGCTGATCAAGAAAGAGGATAGAGGAACCAGAGGCCCTTTTTATTCCTGCAGAGGTGGCAAAACAGACAGTACTTCTCCTGAGGCAGCTGCTGATGGAAAGCTCCCATCTAGCTGCTGTCAACCTACTCTCCCTGAAGGAAGAAATTTGCCAAAACAGGCATTATTCAAGGAAATTAAGCATTCCAGGTAACTGAGTCAGGCTCAGCAGCAAGAAGCGGGAGTGCCATTAATCTGGGTACAGAGCTCTGCATGTGGTCAGGACAGATTGCTGGCTGCTTAACACTGGGACACAGGCACATAATGGAGCTCTGGCAAGCTGCTGAGTGATCGGGTATAATGGGGACCCCAAATGGGTTTGTTCCTGTAATTATTCTCTTCCTCTGGTTACATTTCTCTTTTCCACAGTAACGACTCTCTATTTGTACAAGTCACAATATTGCTCTGGAGAGGAATGGCATATTTAAGCAATGACACATGTCAAAGCTTAAAGGAAAGCTTGTTGCTAATTAGAAATTTAATAAACTGAATTGATGATACATGCAGGCTGGCAAGTAATAAGGATGATCTCCACTTTTTATCTGCAGTTACTGGCACATTAAATACCACACCTGGACAGCGCAAGAGCTTGCAATTAATTGCTCGTCTTCTCCCCTGCCCTAGGAGCTGAAGACATCCCTCATGCCCACGCACAGTATTATGCTGAAGATATTGCAGCTGGCTTGGGTCAGACTGACACTGCCCATCACAGGAGAGACAGAAGGCAGCCACATACCTCGGGACCGACGTTAGGTACGTTAAGACTTTAGTTACAACATCCTCAGGCACATCGTTGAAGCGAGAGTTGTCAGGCAAGGTGATGATCCAAGCCTTGTCCTTCCCTCGGCCACCTGGAAGGAAGACAAGAGCACTTCTGTGGGTGTTTTCTGGGAGAGCCAGCAGCAAACTTCAGGTGCACAATCCAGGTCAAAAAACACCCCACCAACCCATAGCCTACGTTATTATAGAGGACATTTACATCACCAGAACAGCCAAAGTAGGTCAGATTCTGGCACTGATTTCAAGCAGAACACACATGCGCAGGCGGCAGAAGCAAAACTACCTGGTACCAGATATTTCCTTTATTTGTTGAGCACATTTTACATGAGACAGAAGTCAGAAACGCAAGGAAAATCCATGCACCATGTTCTTCAGCTTACGCATTTCAAAGCAAAACACTTGCAAAGCAAAACGCTTTGAGCATTTTGAAGGAACAAGTATTTTACAGAGCCAGAAATGTAATACGCTCTTTCGACCCACCTCAATGTTTTATTAACAGCATTTCTAGTGGCAGTGAAGACTGCTTGACGGATAACATCCCGGATGGAGTATCACTTTGCCAAACAGTTCATCTGGAGTGTTTAATTACAACACAAAGAAAGATCATGGCAGGCTCCCGCTACTTACCAGAAAGAAAAGCAAACTGCTTCATCAACTCGGCGCTGATGTCCTTAGCACAGATGGGTGCTGTCGTTTCTGGGAAAATAACAAAAGCAGCAGTGAAAAATAAAGGAAAAAATCAAAAGCAAACACATTGATCAATGTGTTAACCCAAAAGTGGGACTTGCACCAAATGCAGCTTCCCTGAACTATGGATTAAAGTCTGTAACAAAGGATTTATGGTTCTCCAATGTTTCCATTGACTCTAACAGGGTGAATGCTGTAAGACTGCAGTAAATGTGTTCTATCAAACGTGCTTGGGGAGATCTGCTTGGGATGCTGAGAGTTCTTCCCTCAACAGAGAATTCCTCATGGAACTTTCATGTTTTGCAGTTACCAGTTGTACCCCCCTGTATCCCGGTGCTTTCCAGCCATGGATACACAGCGGGCTGAGCAGCCAGGATGGCTGCAGACAAGTTGGGGTTTTCATACAGCGACACTTCTTAACTGTGAGCAAATAAGCACCTGGAAGCAGCCGGGCTCTTGTCAGCTGGCGTGGGGCCACCCGCACTGCAAAGACCGTTGTTCTTACGTTCGCTATTAGAATTCTTTTTAATCAAATAATGGGAGAGGCTGTTTTAATACCATATTTAGCACACTGTGACCATTTCAGCGGCAGCGAAGCACATCAGAACAATATGCATAATTTTACCTTTCACTGGGAAAAGCAAACAAAACCAGACTCGCTGAACATGCAGGCATTATTCTGGATTATCTATAAATGGAATGCGAGCTGAAAATTAAACGTCTTTGTTCCCACAAAGAAACGTTTTGAAACATCTATACACATTAAGGACCTTTTGCTTTCCGATAATTACATTTTAAATGTTAATTGTTTTAGGGAGTCAGTCCTAAGGAGCGTTCTGTTGGTTGTCCTAAATCACACTGGCCAATACTTCAGCACGCTCCACTGTAATCAATATTTATTCTATTTTACTTGTTCCCACAAGCTTTCTGGTCACTTCGACTTTACCTAAGGATTTCTCAAGCACTGTGCTGGCTGCCTTGAGCTGCAGCACGACAGCCCCACGGAGCAGCAGCACACTCTGCCTTTGGCCTTCCACACCACCCACCTGCTCCCTCCTGTCATATGCACACGTAGACAAAATTGTTTTTCTTGGTTAGGGATTGGCATCCATTCTTCATTTCAACAGGCCCTAGAATAAGCTTTAGTCAGGAAGAAGTTTGTTTTGCAAAGATATTCCACGTATTTCTTGCTCATTCAGCTGACTGCTTCACTTAACCTGGGGAAAGCAGCGGTGATAACTTTCTTCTGTACTTGTTCATTTCTTTTCCATGTCAATATTTTCATACCGATAAAAATCACATGAATAAGTTAATGAGCTCCAACACATGGAATATACAATAACAAACACACTGGCCTTGGAAAACAGAGAAGCCCCAGGGGCAAGTGCATGTTTATCTTGGCTGCCTCTGGAAGGTGGGGGCTGTTCGGCAGCAACGTGTACATTTCCAGTTCAGGTGAAGCTCACTGCACGGCCCACACCTGGTGTTTGCTTTCCTGAAGATGCAGCCATGGGGACACTGGGCAGTTCTGCCTGACAACACAGTGCCCACACATGACTCACGTGCACAGCAGTAAAAACCAAACACAGTTGCAGGTTTACAGTAAACACACCTTTTGTTTGCTATTCTGTAGTGATACAGAAGGGAAATAGAATCATAGAATCATTACGATTGGAAAAGACCACTAAGACCACTCCCACTGCACCCACAGCCACGTCCCTCAGTGCCACATCTCCACTTGCCCTGGAACACCTCCAGGGACGGTGACCCCACCGCTCCTTGGGCAGCTGTGCCAGTGCCTCACCACTCTGAGAAGAACTTTTTCCTAACATTGAACATGAAATGCTGGTGCCAAGCAACCTCCAGGCCGTGCGGCCACGTTCACAGCATACTGTGGGACTGCACTGGATGGGGTTCCCTCCATGCTTTGGGAGTTGTGGTTTCCAGCAAGGACCTGGCTCCCGGATCCACAGAAAGCTTCATTCTTGACTTCAGCACAGAGGCAGAGACCCAGATTCCTACAGCATCCTTACGAATTGGAGTTTCTTGCTTTTCAGGGGATCATGTTTTTGGAAGGGAACATTCAGCACAAACAGAGAAATCAGGTCTTTCCAAGTGGTCTCAAGATGAGCGCCCAAAATTTAACTCCTTTGAGGAAGAACTAGTGAAGGCTGGGGGAGCACCTCCCTGCAAACCCTCCCCATCCCTGCAGGCAGGGGCAGCCCAGAGGAGCAGCAGCTGCCTTGGTGAGGTCGGAGCACAGTGGACTGATGGTGTTCTCTTAGAGCCACTCCTTGACCAACTCATCCCTGGTGCTTGCTCTGCATTTGTCATCAGATGCATCTTCCTGGAAAAATGTTAGGGAAAATCAAGGGCTGGCATCAGAATCCTGTGTTGCTGTGCCTATGATGCAGCAGTTGGATGCCACAATCCTATACAGAAGAGCAGCCTTTGCTGTCAAATATTCACTTCTGGGACAAAAGCACTGAAAGGCAGTGGGGCATCAACGATATCCAGTATGATCTCAGCTTTTAGGGTCTTATTGAAAGCAAACAGCATCTAGACAATACGCTGTCATAGCAGTGTAGCAACATTCAGAAAAGAGGACAGCAATCGTCTGGGTCCAAATTTGCCCACAGAACATAGCAGCCAAGAGACTCAATTAAACTCTGAAGTGCTTTGCTCTCTGGTAACTATTGTTTTCTATTCTAAACTTTGCAGGTCCACAGCATCTGCAGACAGCAGCTGTGTAACGCATCTGCCAAGCTGATGTAACAGCGCCTTACATTTTACAACACTGGCCAAATATTGTTTGCAGCTATAAAACACGCTTGGAGATGGCTTTGTTGTGAATGAAGAATAATAGCTCTTCCTGTGAGTGTTGCTGCGTAGCCTAGGAAACAAAACTGAACCAAATTAAATGACAAGCGTAAAGGATCATGTTGAGCTTCTCCACGATCTGCTTGTTCTCTGTTTTTCATCCATTTGGACATCTACACCCAAAGCAAAAAGGTATATTTGTTGTCAGGGGAGTCGGCAAAAGAACATATTTGTAACCTATTTCCATATCCCCCGGTGACTTTCTGGGTTAATCGGGGTCACCAGCCAGCATCTGTCCCAGCACATCCCACCGCAGCCCCACGCATAGCGCAGACCTACACTGAGCAGCAATAGCTGCAGGAAGGTGCCATGCTTGGGCAGTGTCAGTGAGGACTCCTCCAGGCTGACATGGGAACTGATGTCCGTAGCCAGCATCGCTGAGATCTCCCAGATGGCTGCTGGAGCACAACATGGGCTGGGGCATGAAAATTCATCAGCCCTGTCTCATCTGCCTTGCACGGGAGTTGGAATAGAAACCTCTTGGAGCAGAGCACTCCATCTCTCAACCCAGTGTAATGCAATGAATGCTCTTTCAGCTTCTCCTGTTTAAGTTGTTCCACGTTGCAAAATTAAATATTCATTGAGGCAAAGAATAGAAACACAGTCCTACAGCCAGGCAGACAGACCAACACAGCAGCCTGCCATTTGCCCCAGCTCAGCCTGGATAGCCATACCCCACCCCATTGTTGTAAAGGAGCACTCGGAAGGAGGGGGCCTGCAACCCGGCACTCAGGGCACTCACTCTGGATAAGTGCCATGTGAAATGTAACCATCTGCAAAAGCCCAGGGGTTCCACCAGGAAGAAGGGAAGAAATCCATGCCACAGCAGTGGAGGAAACCCCACCTTGCTGCAGGAGATCTGAGTCCTCGGAGCATCCCAGCCACCCGCTGCTGAGCTTTCCCACTTCAATAATTTCCAAAAATGCTGGATTCAATCCAGTACACAACAAGAACCATTGTTACTCTTCCTACCAGCACTCCACAACCAGCAAGCAATGCGGAGGGAGATACTAGAAAGAAGAACACCCTTTTACCCTGTCTACAAAGTGCCCCACCATGCACAGCCCGCTGGCAGGAGGAGCTCCCCACAATGCCTGCACAACTGCACTGTGCCCACCAAGAGAGCTTGCAGCTGGCCACAGTGCACAAGCAGTGCAAGGACCGCAGGCATCCTTGCATCCCCTGTGCATCTCCCCATGCGAGTTTACACCTGGGGAAGGATCCTAAAATCCACTGGATCCAGCCTGATGCCTGCTCCTGTCCCGGGCTGAGTGCAGCAGGGCGGGCACGGACGCACGCAGCAGCCTGGCTGTGGGCCAGCAGCGTGAGGCTGCTGGTTCTGCTCGTGCTGTTCAGCACAATGTCTTCGTTAAGGAACATATAGCAGAGAACAGGACATTGTACTGCTCAGAACACAAGGCCCATTGTGTTTACAAAAGGCTTATTTGCAGGACCTGGTCTGGGCAGAGGACTGACAGCTGAGGTCCCGAGGCCCCTTCCTGGTTCTGAGGCAAAATTCTTCAGTAGAGTAGGGAGTAAATCATGCTGCGGTCACATTTGCAAGCGATCTACACTGTATGTAGATCCTTGGTTGTTTCTAACAGCAGCCACACAGCTCAGATCCACGTTGAGCCATGTAAGTACAGCAGCTCGCTCAACTCAGGCACAACCAGCAGCTTGCAGTCCCAAACCATGCCACCACTCCCCATGCCAGGTGAGTGACACAAAAGAGCCATTAAAATACAGATGGCACCTGGAGTGCCGTGAGCCCCAGTGCCCACAGTGGTGCCACATGGGGACAGCTCCTGTCCTGCAGCCATGGGCTTACCACCATAGCCACACTGCATCCAAACCCATCGCACACCTCTCAACAAGCCTCAGTCCGTGTGGGTTTCTCAATCCACGTGGCTCCCAGGTCTCTGACAGAGGAAGGAACCTCAGCCACACATGCCCAGCATCAGCATGGGGATGGCCCAGAGCTTGGAGCTGGCAGGAGCAAAATGCAGGGTGCAGATAGGATAGACCGCACCAGAAGCATCATCTCAGGTGGGAAACAGAAGCAGGAACATCTGGCAGGAGCACCCTGAAACCACCCAGGGATTCAACAAGCGTTAGAAAGCCCCAGGAGGGTTAATGCACTGCTGTGCTGGATGCCCCTTGACCACACCTGGCTGAAGGACACCTTAAATTATCCTTTGTCAGAGCAGGCAGGATTTTTAAGGAAAGGCTCCATGTGCAAGCTCGTTCTTTTGCTTTTCCCCAAGCACCCACTCCAGCAGAGTGTAGGAGGCAGGATACGGCACCAGATGGTCCTCTCTGACCCAGTGCCTGTGCTTCTCCTTCAGGGCCTCCCAGGGCTCCACTGCAGAGGATGCTGCAGCTCAGGCACAGATCCCAGACCTGGGAGCAGCTACCAACATCTGAGAAACCAAACATCAGAAAAAGAGTGAAGCTTCTTTGAAAGGCTTAGATTTATTAAGAATGGTGACAGGAGTGGAAACAGAGAAGAAAATGCTACGTTGTCATCACTGAGCAGTTCCACCTGGGTGGGGGAAGGGGGGGGGAAATCTCCTCCAGCCTGGAGCAAACAACAGGCAAATTGCAGAAGCTTTGCTCAGAAAAGGCCAGCCAAAAGTAAACCAAACTACAGCCAGGCTTACACATTATCTACTGTTATCACTGCAGCTCATCTCCTAACGCAAGGGAAGGGAGTGCTGGGTGCTCAGCTCTGCTCACGTCCAGCCAGGCAGCCTGCCTCCTCGCATCACCCCTAACTAAGCAAAAACGGGCAGAGACAGAAGGCAGCTCAAACCATACATGAATTTGCATCTATTGCAAGAAAAGTAATAAAAGTTTCTCAACACCCACCCTGGTGGATTCGAACTCAGTGTGGGAGTTGAGAAAATTTAGCTCCTTGAATTTATAATCCTTATGAGCTTCAGTGCATTCTCTCCCGCTCCCTGTTTCCATCACTCCGCCCTTGTGCGGGCTCAGCACCAGGTGCTGCGCACACCAGCTCCGTGCTCGCTTGCCAGCTGTGCACCGAAGCTGTGCCAGCAGTGATCACCTCCCGGCCAGCGCCATCGGCCTCCACCACAGATCACTTTCAGCACAAAGGACTTCCCAAGTGAGCTGCTGCTGAGCCAAATAGAAGCGAGTGCGCATCAATAATTGCACATCAGCATTCAATACCGCAGAACTGTTGCTTTTTCTGAGACAAATTCCAGCTATGTGCACCACCAAAGTAATTCATCGTACGTGTAATAGCAGTAAATCCTCGGGCACAAGGATACCTGCAAAGAAACCCGGAATTAAGTGCAGGGAAGTCACTGGAACAATGTATTCACTTTCACAGCCCACAGAGCAAGGAAACCAATTGTACAGCCAGGTTCACACAGAGGCATAACCTGGGAACTCTGATGCAATTTCGGGAAACTAAAAACAATTGCCCTCAATTGAAAATGCTCAATTCAGTCCTTCCACCACTGAGCAAAAGCCCATATCCAAACCCAGCAGCAGGAAGAAGTCGGCAGCACAGGAACAGCCCTGTGCTCCTGTGTGACCCCGTCCCTGGGGACAGCCCCGCAGCTCCCCAGCAAGGGCAGCGTATTGGAAGGCTCTTCTTCCCCCAGCCGTGTTTTACACCTCGGTTCCTCCCCTCCCACACAGCCCTGCTGTCACTTCACTTTTGTCATCATACATGAATGATGAACGGTTAAACCACAGTTGTAGCAAACGTGACTGATGGAGAGGAAGCGCATCCCACGTCTGCTGGTCCCATTGCGAGTGCCCTGCATCCCCTGCAGCACCAGGGCAGGTCTAGGTGACAATAGCACTCTGTTTCCAGAGGACATGAGCTCTGCACATGTGTAAGGCTCTGTGAAGGAAGGAACAGCTCCAGAACCCTTGAGATGTGTGCACTGTATGGCAGATATGGAAGAAAATCACCTTGTGCTGGAAATGAGCAACAGGTTTCCAGTACTGATGCGCAAAGAGAAATAATTAAAGCACGACCCCAGATGAGGCTGAACGCTCAAAGAACAGTGAGGAGGGAATAAACCCTCTGATTTAATATCCCATGACTTGGGGAACCCTACTCAATTCTGTATCTTTTTTCATGTCTCATTTTAAGAATCTATGTATATCTCGCATCACGTGTCCTGACCGTGCAGCTGTAACCATACAGCTGTGCCTTCGAGGAGACGTTCTGATATTACAGAGGTCATTTGCCAAGAGCAGTTCACCAGGATCCCGCTGCCCAGTACCCTGCTCCCACAAAATGCCATCTGCACCCCATTCCTGTGCCACCAGCCCCTCTGGAAGCACTGTGGGTGCTCCATCACCAGCACAAGGAGGGCTGGGATTGTTTTTTTTTTCCAGTCATAGCCACTCAAGCAGAATCCTTTGTCACAGTGATCACCCCTATGCTTCCCCATTGGATTTGCAGGTGCAAACACAGAGCAGCACAGGGCAGCACGTGATGGGAGCAGAGGGTGCTATGAGGAGAGCATCCCTTGAGAGCTGCTCCCAGGAGCGGGTGATACTTTTCTAAGTCCACACCTGCGGCTTTCCCCCCCCCCGATGAATCCTTCCTGTGCCCTACGCTGCGCTTTACAAAGAGGTCAAGGGAACGGGAATGAAGCTGTAAGCCTTTTTGGGTCAGTGTGTCTTTCCTGGGCCTGGCACAGCTCCAAGCGCGCTGCCAGCTGTGAGCTAATGAGCAGTAACGAGAGCCTTCACCTCACAACGAGGTGTACGTCCTCCAGCAGCAATGGGGCCACCCAGAATGCCACCACCTACCCCAGTTATTAAAGACCTCCCTGCAAAAATCTGTTCTCCCCACAGATAAACAGAATGACAAAAAAAGAAGTCAGTGCTGCAGTGTATGAGCAGATCATTGTCCATCAAAGGACGCATTGTTGAGGCACAAGAGCGGCTTACTGCCCAGGGCAGCAGGTCAGGCTGTGCCCTGCCATTATGGCCATGCAGCCCTACAACCCGGCCATATCCTGCAGCTCTGGGCACCCCCTGACGAGGGGGTCTGGCAGTGCTGAAAGCCCAGGGATGGGGCACGGGGCTGACACCAGCTGCACGTGCTCTGCACACACTGCTGCTTTGCTACTTTGGAAGCTCAGAAAGGGCACATCACTGTCCTGCGGCTTCACAGAGCCTTCCTCAGTTGTAGCTGTGGGAAACAGGAGAGGAGGGCACCCCTGGCAGATACCCTTCCACTTATCAAAACCCATCTCCTTGCTTCAGGTTCGTTTGGCGCGACGCGTTCCGATAACATGAAGGAGATGTCAGCAGCACAGTGTGACACGGCCTCAAAGAGAATGAGGCCACTCCACACTGACACGGTGGCCCACCAGAACCAAAGGCCCAGAGCCCTCGGTAACAGCCCGTACAGAGCCCGCCGGAGCCTTCCCGGACAGGCGGACTTCGGCACCCGCAGCACTACGTCTGCATCCCGCTCCTGAAATCACACTTTCTATACGGGAGAAGTTACCACCTGTGGGCTCTGCTCGGTGTCTGCCCGGAATAGTCCCAGCAGTGTTTAAACGATCTCCATTAAGAACGTGAGCGCAGCTCCACAAATAGACCCGGGCAGTCGGCGGAGGAGCGAGCGGCGGGGACAGCCCTGGGTCCCCACGGAGCCCACGCGGCGCCCCGAGCCGAGAGACCCCGCGGGACAGCGGGCAGTACCGCGCGGTGAGCCCCGCCGCCCCCCGGCACCCGCAGCCCTTTGGGGAACCGATCCCCGCACCCCCTCCCCATCCCCGCACCCCGGGACTCACCGGCGGCGGCGGCCTCCAGCAGCGCGGCAGCCTGCAGCAGGCAGTAGTAGCGCTCCATCTCCCCCGCCGAG